>NC_067482.1:15352338-15622245 GCF_947179515.1 Apodemus sylvaticus | reverse complement strand
AATGAAACCCAAGATCCTCAACAGGTTCCTCCTAAGGAGTCTGAATTTCTCTATATCAAACTGCATGACCCAAGGGAAAAAAAATTGTTTACATACCAGTTGAGCAATGCAGATATGTTGCCAAATCCCAGCCGAATCAGGGAGTTTTCTAAGATGCAAGCCTCTGACTGTGATATGTGGCTCCATGGAAGCCTTTATATACATCTCTGCTTGCCCCTCTCTATTGTAGCCACACCCTTCAAACCCAAACCGGAATTGTATTTCCCGGTTTAATCTCCAGCCTTTAAATTATAGATCAAAGTTGTAATCATTTCACTCATTGAATCAGAAGGACTTGTGATAACAAATTTCCCACTCATCGTCATTCACACACACAAACACACCCAAAAGTTTCTTGGATAAATAAAAAGCATTCCGTTTGTTAATACACCATACAACACCATGTGGGTACATTTATTCCTTCATTTGCATAAGATCTATTCAGTTTTCAAGTTGTACCAGTGACCATGTCATGCTCTGAATCCAAGGTTGTTTTAGAGGTCCAATTCTAGGAATCCTTCAGCCTCAGAAACCTTCTTATGGCTAGGATTATTGTTATGAATAACTTTTTCTGTTTGATTTTATTCATGTGACCAGAGTTTGCATCAGGTAAGGGTTTAATCGGTTTTTGATGAGAGACACGACATAATTGGAAGATATTCTTTTTCACTGGATTTGGAACAGATTGCTATATCAGAGACAGGACTATACATTGAAGCTCAAGGAATGAAGTGGATGCTCGGTCAATAAATTTCAGCATCAACCACTCTAGAGGTGGTGCCGGAGCATAGCTTGACCCCATTACTATACTAGCCAGGGTTCTGCATGTACTCAGATCGTCGGGAGCTACCCCACATACAGGAATTCTACCTACAACTCTCTTTGCAGCAGACAAGATGGGGCATGCAGCAAGGATGCTGGGACATCCCTGAGATAGGATGCTCAGTTCATGGTCATGTTCATCTAAATTGTAAGCCGTAGTATTGTGTGATCTCTACAAAGCCTGCTTCCTAAATGGACGAAAGCAAAAGGAAAAAGGAGGGTGTGAGGGAGATGGTGCCCTTGGCTCCCAAGGAAGCAGAGAATAAGTCAACTAGGATCAGCCAAAAAACCTTCCTCAAGGAGATGTAATCTAGAGTGGGACGTGGGCTGAAGGGTTGCTTTAGAAAGTGTGAGCACCTGTCAATCTTCTATTCCTATCATCTATGTGGTGGCTTGAAATGATCTGTGATTACAGTTCCAGCCAACCTGAAACCTCATTCTGACCTGCTAGGGAAGCAGGCCTGTGAGGGTTATCCATTCCTATTTGTACACAAGCACCACTCCCCATAAAATCAATCATCTTAAAACAGCAGCTCTATCTTGGGTTTTGTGGCACACACCTTTAATCCATCCCCTCAGGAGTCCAAGGTTGACTGGGTCAGTGAGTTCAAGGCTACCCTCATCTAAATAAATAATTCAAAAACCAGTAAAGCCTATGGAGTGAGGATCTGTCTTATAATTAAACCAGAGCTGAGCAGGGTAGCACAGACCTAAATCTCAAGAGAGGCAGGGGCACCTTTGATGTTGAGGCCAAACTGGACCACAGAGTAGCTTATGGGACATCTAGGGCTCTTAAACAATGAAACCCTGCCCCAAAACAACAAAACAAAGAAACACATAAACAAAGTGTAGTTTACTAGATGGCGCAGGTACAATCCTTAAAACTAGCATTAGGGAGGTAGTAGCAGGTGAACGACTAAGGTCAAGATCAGCATGTTGTTCAGACTGAGTTCAGGAAGAAAGAGACATGTTAAACAGACCATCACTTTCAAAAACCACCAAATAACCAAACAACCAAACAACCCAAAACCAGACAAGCAATCAAGCAAAGCAAAAATTACCCAAAACACAATTCTAAAAGAAAATCCTCCAGAGAGCTTAAGGTCCAGTGAGATGGCCCAAAGAGCAATAGCACTTGCCGCCCAAGTAAGTGCTGAGTTCAGTAATGGGGCCCTCGGGTGGAAGGAGAGAAACCACTGCAGTTTTGAGTCCTCCCCCATCTACACGCATGCTCTGCTGCTGGTACACCAATACACAAATGTAGCAAGACAGTTATCAAGTACAGAACAGCATGAGAGCTGATCCAGGAAGGTGGTGAAATAAAGCTTCAGGAGACTGAAGAAGGATGGCTCCAAACTGACTCTACCTAGCCGACACAATGTGATTCTGTCTCTCCCAACCAAATACCAATAATTGTAGCTCAGTGGTAAATAGGCAGCTCAGTCTCTCGTCCTAGTTTTCATGAATGAAACCCAGTGAAGGTTCTAATCCCGTTGGTCAAGAGAAAACAGGTTTCTCCAAAGAGCTAAGGATGTCTCTTGGGAAAAGCAAGGAGAAATCCATACTGGAAAAAAAGAATTTCAGTGTAAATTGGGTCCAAGGTAAAAGAGACATTGAGCTGGATGGCACTGATGCACAGGGAATTATGGAGCCTAGGGGCTACCACTGACCTTGATAAGTTACTCAGCACTATAGTTCTTAATGGAAGAGTTAAAAGTACCTCTGGTCAAAGATAAAGATAATGACTCATTTTTACTGAGCCTGATAAATTTCCAGCCTTAGACACAATGTAGGCTTTTGCCAAAACACCCAAGGGTGGGAAAGGGGCTTTGTTCAGGTCCAGGCATTGTACTCAGTGGGAGGGAATAGATTCCAGATCCTATTATATTCCTGCAAGCTTATTTGGAGCGATTTTCGGTGATTGACCTATGTCCCTCTGCGGAGCATGTCCTGGGTGTCCTTGAAGAAGTTCATGCAAAGGGTGGGGCACAGTAGATTCTTATGTTTAGTCTGCATGGTTTTTCCAAAGTGCTAGGAGCCCTGTCCTGGTGACTTTGGCCTTCTGTTGCATGATTGTCAGAGTAGGAGGTTGGGGAGCCTGGCAGGTTTTCTTGTTTTGGTTTGTTTCTTGTTTGTTTGTTTATGTGACTTCTGCCCTTGAGGGTTTCCTCTGGCCTTGCCTGAGGATGTGATCCTGTTGCTAATCCCTGTTCTTTCTCTGGCCAACATACTCCAGCCCCTTTGCTGATCTGGTGCTCTGAGATATTATTCTGGTAGCTTGCTGCCCTCTAGCACCAATGAATGTGTAGCAGCTACTTCACAGTTGTGACCTTAGAATATAGCCACTCACATCTTCCTTGCACACACAATTCCTTTCTGTTGTCACCCCTGAGCTACACCTGTAGGAACTTGGAAGGAACATTGTGTGACTCAGAACACCTGTTTGCTGCCCAAAGCTGTGAGCTACCATTAACTTCCTTGATTGTCAATTGGATTTAACAGGCAGAAGCCACAGACTACAGGCTTGGAATCCAGTGGAACTTCTGAGAATGGCTTCTCCCAACATTTTCTTCAGAAATTTGGCTATCACGGGACACTGGCAACAATTAGGCTTGATCCTCAACCTGTGAATATCTGGTAACTTTCTTCCAGAAGTGCCTAGTGAGTAATCTCAGGGGCAGGCTTGCCAGTTCTAAGGTTGTGAAGAAACTGTCCTTAAGACTGGGGCTCACCTTAAGGAGTCACTGGCCTTCTCCATGTTGCAGGTGCTCTCATAATCAAGAGTGATACAGCTCACAACCTTCAAGTTTCTAGGACTGTACTATATTACTTCTCACATTTGGATACTGAGATCCTTTCCTGTATTGAACCCCAGCACTAATTTTATGGCTGCCTAGATAAAAGAGTTTCCATCTATAACCTAGGCTACATGCAAAGTAAAGAGTCCAAACCTCTGCATCCTTGTGTGGTAAGAGCCTTTTACCTGTCTAGCTCCTGTCTTGTTGGCTTATCTGTAGACTATGTGCCAAGCTGATCCTTGATCATGTTTACCTCATATTTACTGAATGTATGGTTCAGCAGTTAAGAGCACTGGGAATACAGGACACAGAAGTTGCAACGTATAAGCAGGCAAATGAACCGGATGTATTCGTTAGAGTATCCAGTACTCTAAAATGCTCAGTTATATCTCCATCCCCTTTACATTGCTTTTCCTTTACTGAAAATAATTTTTTCATAAAATGTCTTGTAACACAAGGAGAATGAAGGAGAAGGCCCTGGTCCTGGAAAGGCTCAATACAGCAGTGTAGGGGAATATCAGGACAAGGATAAAGGAGGCGTTCGATTGGGGAACAGGGGGAGGGAAGAGGTCTAATGGGACTTTTGGGAGGGGGTGATCCAGGCAAGGAGAAAACATTTGAAATGTAAATAAAGGCCAGACAATGATGGAGCACACCTTTAATCCCAGGACCTGGGAGGCAGAGGCAGGCAGATTTCTGAGTTCTTGGCCAGCCTGGTCTTCAGAGTGCATTCCAGGACAGCCATGGCTCTACAAAGAAACCCTGTCTTGAAAAAATCAAATCCAAAGCCCTCCCCCCAAAAGAAATGTAAATAAAGAATACATCTAATTTTAAAAAAAGAAAAGAAAAGAGAGGAAAAAGAAAAAAATGTGCAGTGGGCAGAGAGTAAAATAAAATAAATATAAACTTAGCTATTTATATATGTAGCATGATGTCTGACTGAAACAACATTGTTTGAATAATTTACATATGTTAATTATCAGGTATAAGTATATACTAACAGTAGCCACAAAGCTTCACAATCCTCATTACATTAATGTATATCAAAATTAGCATATTTAATGATTTTTAGTGTAAATATGAGGCTTAAGAAAACATGTTGCTACCATATTTCAGATAGAATGTGTTTCTATTTAGTTTGCAGTAGGCAACATTTAACTGTGAAACATATCTAGCTCCCTATCTATCATTTCTTTGGGTTTTCATTAATTCATTTGTGTATTCGCTTTACCACCTGATCACATCCTGAAGTTGCTTTCTTCCCATACCTACCCTGTGACCCTTTCCCCCTCATTTCCTGCTCCCATTCTCCCCAGAGAAGAAGAGGCACACATGCCCTACCCCCAGCAGTTTCCACAATGCCCTGGCACACCAATTTACATCAGCTCTAAATACATCCCTGCCCACTGGGGCCAGACAAGGAAGCACAGTTAGGGGAAAAGTTTCCCATGGAAGGCCATGAAGTTGAATAAGAGAAACCCTGCTGTCTGGTTTTTATGAGACATGCAATAAGCCCATGATTCGCATCTGCTCCATATGTTCAGGGAGTCTAGGTCTAGACCTTGCATGCTTTTGATGGTGGGTGGTTCAGTCTCTGATAAACCCCAATGAGTCCAGGAAATTTGGTTCTCTTGATCTCCTTGTGGTAAATTGACACCATCTGACTCCCTCAAACCTCCTTTTGACTTTTCCCCAACTCTCTCTGAATTCTGCCTAATGTTTTGCTGTGCAAATCCTTCTGGTGCCACTAGATGCTGGATGAAGATTCTTGTATGACAGTTATGCTAGGATTCTGTGCTTAAGCACAACCAAGTATCATCAGGCGTGTCAGAGTTTGGCTTTCTGACATGGGTTAATCCTCATGTTTCTCCAGTCTATAGTTGGCTATTCTTTCAAACTCAGCTCCAGGTTTATACCTGCACATATTGTAGTCAGGGAAAATTTTAGATGGAAGGTTTTGTTGGTGGGTTGGTGTTACCTTCCCCCCACTGGAAATCCTGCCTGACTACAGGAAGTGTCCACTTTCAGTCTCCCTATCCCCAGCTCCGGAGTTTCCAGCCAAGGTCACTCCCATATACTCCCATGAGCCTGCCCCATCCTGTGTGTCTGTCTTGTACCTGAGATGCCCCCAAATGGATTGTATTTCTCTCTCCCAGCACAGTGGAGGCGGCTCCTCCCAACACACTTGATTTCCATACCTCTCTTTGTGTCCCATACCAGCACCCATACAGTTCCCTCTGATCAACCACTAGTAATATACATTCTATTTACCTTACCTAGTGAGATTCAATCATCTTACCTAGGGCCCTAATCTTACTTAGTTTCTTTGAGTGTTTGGATTGTAGCATGCTTTTCCATTAGTCTATGGCTAATATCCATGTATTAGTGAGTACATAGCATGCACATTCTTCTGGGTCACAATGACCTCACTAAGAATGGATATTTTCGAGTTCTATCTATTTGCCTGAAAATTGCATTATAATCCTTATTTTTAATATATGATTAGTATTCCATGACAGAAATGTACATGATTTTCCTTATCCAATCTTCAGTGAGAGACAGGTGGTGTGCTAACATTTTCTGATTATTATGAATAAAGGTGCTATGAATGAAGTTGAGCAAGTGTTCTTGTGCTATGGCAGAAGAAGTTTTGAGTTTATGGCCAGGAATTGTATAACTGGGCCTTGAAGTAAAATTATTTGTGATAATCACCCAGCATGATTTCCAAATATGGTGTGCAAATTTACACACTCACCAGAAATGCAAGATTGTCTCCCTTGCTCCAAATCCTCACCTGCATGTGCGCTCATTTCAGTTTTTATCCTAGCCATGCTCATGTGTATAGGAAGGAATCTCAGACTCCTTACAATTTGCATTTTCCTAGGAATGTTGGATATTTCCTTAAGTATATCCTGGCAATTAGAGCTTTCCTGTTGAAAATTCTTTGTTGAATTCTGTACTCCATTTTTTTTTTTAAATGGAGTATTGGGTTTTTGATGTCTAATTTCTTGAGGTATTTACATTGTTTGATATCAACCCTCTGTCGAATGTACAGCTGGTGAAGATATTTTTGCCATTATTTAGGGTACTGTTTTGACCTACTGATGCTGTATTTGCCTTACTGAGTATTTCTACTTTCTTGAGGTCACACTTGAAAAGTTTTGGTCTTAGTGCCTGATCTATGGGTGTTCTGTTCAGGAAGTGTCACCTTTTACAATGAGTTCAAGAGCCCTGACATTATTAATGATATTCTCTAAATAGAATCCTAGAATAACTATCTTTTGAGAGGTTTCACCCAGCCACTGACAAAAACAGATGCAGAGACCCACAGACAAATATTAGACAAAGTTCAGGGAATCTTGTGGAAGACTAGAGGGAATATTGAAGGAGTCAGAGAGTTCACGGACACCAGAAGAAAACCTACAGAATCAACCAACCTAGTCTCATAAGGGCTCAAGGAGATTGAACCATTGGAGCCCAACACTAGCTAGGCTGCTGCTCAACAACTAAGCTCAATTAATACACCTGAAACTTCACATATTCTCTTCACAGTGTGCTGTAGGGGAAAATCATTGGAGACACACACAACTCAAGCAACTTCAGTTTAATAAATTAGTTCATTTTGTGAAATATTTGTGAAATGGAGGGCTATTTAAGACTTTTTCATTTTGGTGTATATGCATATGTATTGTGCATAATGTGTAAAAGCCAGGATCCACAGATATCTGAAGAGATGGACCTAGCACCTGAAGCTTGAGTTCCAGCTGGAGGCATCTGATGATAAAAGTGCTGAAACCAAACTTTGGCCCTCTTTTCTAGCAAAATGTACTATTAAAACAGGAGTCACCTCCTTTAATACGTGGGGTTTGGCTTCTTTGATTGGTTGTCTGTCTGTAGAGCATGAAAGGAGTTTGCTGTGGGCAAGCATGGAGCAAGTTCAAAGGTTCAAAGCAACAAGGCCTGTGAAGTTGAATAGCAGGCAGGGAGAGGAGGGATGGGAAGGAATAAAAAAGAAGTGTGAGAGACATGTAGGCTGTTCTTATGAATTCTTCTTCAGCACATGCTAACCTAGAGATCCATATGTGAATCACCTTAGCTTATAACATTATCCATGTACCCAGGATTTTGAATCATTACATGTCTGGCATCCATGTGTTCATTTTGACCCTCTCCAGAGGGTATTTGTTGCAGAATGATTAAAGGTAGATACTTTATGCTAGTTACACACCAGGAATGACATCTAAAAAAAGAAGCGTGGTTCTGTTTATTGACATGACATTACAGTTCAGAACAAAAGTTGGCAAGTCCATTACAAAGCATCTCTTAATCTGTCCCGGCAGAAGTCACTCAAAACAGCCAAGTTGTCATCCTGACTCCACAAGTCCTCTGTTCACACAGTCCAACAGATTGTTTCCCATGCCAAGCTCAGCTTCCAGGATCTCAGTTCTTGTACAGTCTTTTGTTTCCAAGCATGTATAAAGTGTCTGAAGTCACAGTCTCTGACCACCATGCATGAGAGATGTGTCCCAGTCCTGTCCGTTATTCACATCAGGAAGTCCTGTATCCATGCTCAGTGCCAGCAAAAACAAAATCTCGCACCTTGGCCATAGACACAGCACTCACCACATTTAGGACAATTATCTGTAGCAAAGGAGATGTTCTTGGGCTGCCTTATTGCCCTGAGAGTTTCCAGGAGCTGCAGACAAAGTTGGGCAAATCTTACTCTGGAGACATGAGCCAACGTATCATAGCACTCCAGAGGGGCAGGGTATTGTTCCACATTCATCTTGCTCCAGTTGACTGTGTGCTCCAAAAGGTCCTTCAGGATGGGCATGGAGAAGCAATTGTTGTAGAAGTTGATCTTGGTGAGCTGAGAGCAATGTGTGAGGGCAGGTAGGAGGGCAATGAGCTGGGAGTCCTTCATCCTACATCCCTGAAAATCCATAGTTTCTAGAGTATCTGCCACTTTTTGGAGGAGACATTTCATAGGCATCAGATCCAAATCTGTTAGAACCACACCTCTCATTTCCAGATGTTTTAGCTGAAAGACACTCTGGCAGTGGGAGAAGGAATCCAAGTCTGACTGTGAAAGTTGGTAGTAAGTGACAGAAAGGGAGGTCAGTGGCGTCATCAGGTGCCTAGAGATGAAGGGGACCAGAGCGTTAGTTCTGGCAAATGGTGATGGAGAGCATGGGGTGGGCTTTTCAATGTCTTAGAAGGGAACAGGAACCCCAAGCTGAGTGTGAGCAAATGATCACAGATATTATCTGAGATGCTTCCTTTTGGAATCAGCTTAGTGAAGTCAAACCCACACTTGATCTGCTGGCCATAGTCTCAAGCAGAAAACCATTATACCCTATAAAACCCAAGATACCAAGGAGGAAGTTTCATGCCAGGAGAGTCCTGACAGGATCTAAGGACATGACCTGTGGCCTCAGTCAATGCTGCATTGCACCCTGACCTCTCCACAGTCACTCATGCTATCATGCAGATGCCCACACTCCCTCTTGTCTCATGCCCTCAGCCCTACTGAGGGTCAACCATTTCACTCACGGAGAAGTAGGGGGAGAGGGAAGGCTGTGCCCACAGATCTAAGCAGACAGCTCACCTTCTCACATTGCTGCTGAGTCCCTCAAGATCTAAGTACATTCACCTCTTCCTGTCCCCTTTTTGATGGATTGTTTGCCTATGATTCCAAGAAGAATTTCCAGCCCTCCTGACCATATGTGTCCTACTCCTTATGTCCCTTTTGTCCTCTGCTTCAGGAATGCTCATTTAAGACTTGGAATCACTACACATTACTTACATATTCTAAGGAGCCCCTAAATGTTTGTTCCCAGTGACTGACAGACAGGCATCCTGGACCACTAATCTTTAAAATGGAAGAGGAAAATTTGCTCTGCTAGCTGACCCAGTCCTCCATCCTTGCTCACCTGAGGACCTGATTCATGTGGTCTTTGAGGAAATGGACACCACTCATGGAGAGATGCTGGAGACAATTGAATTTGGAGAAGACAGATATGAACTCCTGGATATACTGCTCTTCTCTGTCTCCTGTCCTATTGGAAATCTTGAAGACGTTCTTGTAGAGGGGTGCCAGGAAGAGTTTGCAAAGATTTCTCATCTGCCCAAAGCAGGAAGCAAATTCGGCCAGCTTGTACAAATTCCACTGAGTGTTCAGTTCCAATTCCTCAATATGCTCTGGATGAAATATATTCAAGATCTTGCTGATAAAGTCCATGGGCATAGCCCAGATCTTCATCTTTGCACAACACAAATGTAGGGAGTCCTTTCTCTGCTGGGCCCACTTCAAGAAGGCTGCTTGTGCTTCATCAAGGCGTGGCCTGAGGCACAACTCAGCTACCACCTTCAGCTGCCTCCTCACTGCATATCTGGGAAGGACCTTCACTACTGGCTTCTCATCCAAGGGCTCTGAAGAACAGCTATCGTCCTCTGTACCAGCCCATATGTTCCAAAAGGCATGGTGCACATTCCTCAGGTCCAGAACCTGAAGTTTTCCCCTGCTGAGGGTGAACACATGTCAAGTATCAGCAGCCGCGATGACCCTCAGTAAGGTTTCACTAAGTGACTCTATAGTGAAATACCCCTCAGCCTGCCAAGCTGTATATTTTTTAAACAACAGTGCAATGTGCACACATGCATGCTGCACAATTTTCTCTGAGCTGCATGTGTGGCCCTGACCACTTTCCTTCCTCTAAATTACTCATTATTTCTCCCTATTCCCGTTATTAATGGTTTTAGGAATGGCAGGGATAGATAGGCACATTCTACTGTGAGGCTGCTTGGATCAAAGCCCTAATCCACTGATAACTGTCCTTAGTCCAAGCACACAATAGCTATGAGGTTCCTGAATCACTGTCTGGTGATCCCATCAGAAGCCATTCGCAATGACCCCACAATCTCTACTGTGTACCCCACATGGTCTCTTATATAATACTTGACCTTTGCTCACCTGGGGTGAAACCCTTTAGTCAGTCGCATGTCTATTCCATCTAGCACAGCTTGCAACATTTCCAGTTTAGGCGTCTTCATCAATGCCCCCACAGGGAGACAGGGGAAAGGCCAGGCTGCCAACATTGCCTTTATGAGCTTGGTTTGTCTGCCACTGAAAGCCTCCTTGAACAGTGCTGGGAAGAGTACAGAGGGGAGATCCTCCAGAGAGGATATGGCCAAAGCCTCATCTCTCACCAGAGACTGAATTGCCAGCTTCTTGAGTGTGGCTGCGGTCTGAATACTCATCTTCTAAAGTCTCGAGTCAAAAGACTCCTGCCAAGAAGTCAGAAAGGAATACACGTTCAAGACAAACTTAATTCAACTTCCTCAACATTATATCAACCACTAAGCTTCTGAGCTAATGCTCTAACAGTAACAGAGAAATCAATTTGCCTGTTTAACCTAAACTGGTAGTGGAAAGAGAGGCTCCCACAATGATAATGTGGAAGTCTTTATATCAAGCAAATATTCACATAATTGTCAGATCAAAATATTTTATGTAGGACCCTTTCTCAAAAACAAAATAAAATATCTCAAACCTATGCAAACAAAAAGAAACCGAGGAAACAAACATACCAATGTAAATCCATGAGTTATGGATCAAGATTAATTCCCAGAAAACAGAATGACTTCAGTGCATTTCTACAAGATTGAATCTTACCTGTGTCTGGGAAGTAGAATATGTCCACAGAGCAAACTTGTGTGTAAAAGAGGCAATGGAAAAGCTAAGGCAAAACACATGAGTAAATCACATGTGTCATTTCACCTATATGATGTGGAAGGATATCAAAGGTACCTGGCTTACAGGTCTACAGTGTAATCCAGGGTCTCACAAAAAAATAAAGACCATTACAGTGAAGGAGAAACATGAAGGAGCATTTTAATCAGATTGTCTGATTTGGAGCTTACCTGGAGGCACATGGCCAGCTCAAAGAGAGTTGGAACAACATACAGAATCCTTGTCTCAAACAGTTATATCAGGCAAAGTAATGGAATATATACACAAGCTATCATGGGATATTATTGGTGATGAGGCTAAAATTTCATTTGCAATGAAACCCAAGATCCTCAACAGGTTCCTCCTAAGGAGTCTGAATTTCTCTATATCAAACTGCATGACCCAAGGAAAAAAAAAATGGTTTACATACCAGTTGAGCAATGCAGATATATTGCCAAATCCCAGCCGAATCAGGGAGTTTTCTAAGATGCAAGCCTCTGACTGTGATATGTGGCTCCATGGAAGCCTTTATATACATCTCTGCTTGCCCCTCCCTATTGTAGCCACACCCTTCAAGCCCAAACCGGAATTGGATTTCCCGGTTTAATCTCCAGCCTTTAAATTATAGATCAAAGTTGTAATCATTTCACTCATTGAATCAGAAGGAATTGTGATAACAAATTTCCCACTCATCGTCATTCACACACACAAACACACCCAAAAGTTTCTTGGATAAATAAAAAACATTCCATTTGTTAATACACCGTACAACACCATGTGGGTACATTTATTCCTTCATTTGCATAAGATCTATTCAGTTTTCAAGTTGTACCAGTGACCATGTCATGCTCTGAATCCAAGGTTGTTTAGAGGTCCAATTCTAGGAATCCTTCAGCCTCAGAAACCTTCTTATGGCTAGGATTATTGTTATGAATAACTATTTCTTGTTTGATTTTATTCATGTGACCAGAGTTTGCATCAGGTAAGGGTTTAATAGGTTTTTGATGAGAGACACGACATAATTGGAAGATATTCTTTTTCACTGGATTTGGAACAGATTGCTATATCAGAGACAGGACTATACATTGAAGCTCAAGGAATGAAGTGGATGCTCGGTCAATAAATTTCAGCATCAACCACTCTAGAGGTGGTGCCGGAGCATAGCTTGACCCCATTACTATACTAGCCAGGGTTCTGCATGTACTCAGATGGTCGGGAGCTACCCCACATACAGGAATTCTACCTACAACTCTCTTTGCAGCAGACAAGATGGGGCATGCAGCAAGGATGCTGGGACATCCCTGAGATAGGATGCTCAGTTCATGGTCATGTTCATCTAAATTGTAAGCCGTAGTATTGTGTGATCTCTACAAAGCCCGCTTCCTAAATGGACGAAAGCAAAAGGAAAAAGGAGGGTGTGAGGGAGATGGTGCCCTTTGCTCCCAAGGAAGCAGAGAGTAAGTCAACTAGGATCAGCCAAAAAACCTTCCTCAAGGAGATGTAATCTAGAGTGGGACGTGGGCTGAAGGGTTGCTTTAGAAAGTGTGAGCACCTGTCAATCTTCTATTCCTATCATCTATGTGGTGGCTTGAAATGATCTGTGATTGCTGTTCCAGCCAACCTGAAACCTCATTCTGACCTGCTAGGGCAGCAGGCCTGTGAGGGTTATCCATTCCTATTTGTACACAAGCACCACTCCCCATAAAATCAATCATCTTAAAACAGCAGCTCTATCTTGGGTTTTGTGGCACACACCTTTAATCCATTCCCTCAGGAGTCCAAGGTTGACTGGGTCAGTGAGTTCAAGGCTACCCTCATCTAAATAAATAATTCAAAAACCAGTAAAGCCTATGGAGTGAGGATCTGTCTTATAATTAAACCAGAGCTGAGCAGGGTAGCACAGACCTAAATCTCAAGAGAGGCAGGGGCACCTTTGATGTTGAGGCCAAACTGGACCACAGAGTAGCTTATGGGACATCTAGGGCTCTTAAACAATGAAACCCTGCCCCAAAACAACCAAACAAAGAAACACATAAACAAAGTGTAGTTTACTAGATGGCGCAGGTACAATCCTTAAAACTAGCATTAGGGAGGTAGTAGCAGGTGAACGACTAAGGTCAAGGTCAGCATGTTGTTCAGCCTGAGTTCAGGAAGAAAGAGACATGTTAAACAGACCATCCGTTTCAAAAACCAACCAAATAACCAAACAACCAAACAACCCAAAACCAGACAAGCAATCAAGCAAAGCAAAAATTACCCAAAACACAATTCTAAAAGAAAATCATCCAGAGAGCTTAAGGTCCAGTGAGATGGCCCAAAGAGCAATAGCACTTGCCGCCCAAGTAAGTGCTGAGTTCAGTAATGGGGCCCTCGTGTGGAAGGAGAGAAACCACTGCAGTTTTGAGTCCTCCCCCATCTACACGCATGCTCTGCTGCTGGTACACCAATACACAAATGTAGCAAGACAGTTATCAAGTACAGAACAGCATGAGAGCTGATCCAGGAAGGTGGTGAAATAAAGCTTCAGGAGACTGAAGAAGGATGGCTCCAAACTGACTCTACCTAGCCGACACAATGTGATTCTGTCTCTCCCAACCAAATACCAATAATTGTAGCTCAGTGGTAAGTAGGCAGCTCAGTCTCTCGTCCTAGTTTTCATGAATGAAACCCAGTGAAGGTTGTAATCCCGTTGGTCAAGAGAAAACAGGTTTCTCCAAAGAGCTAAGGATGTCTCTTGGGAAAAGAAAGGAGAAATCCATACTGGAAAGAAAGAATTTCAGTGTAAATTGGGTCCAAGGTAAAAGAGACATTGAGCTGGATGGCACTGATGCACAGGGAATTATGGAGCCTAGGGGCTACCACTGAGCTTGATAAGTTACTCAGCACTATAGTTCTTAATGGAAGAGTTAAAAGTACCTCTGGTCAAAGATAAAGATAATGACTCATTTTTACTGAGCCTGATAAATTTCCAGCCTTAGACACAATGTAGGCTTTTGCCAAAACACCCAAGGGTGGGAAAGGGGCTTTGTTCAGGTCCAGGCTTTGTACTCAGTGGGAGGGAATAGATTCCAGATCCTATTATATTCCTGCAAGCTTATTTGGAGCGATTTTCGGTGATTGACCTGTGTCCCTCTGCGGAGCATGTCCTGGGTGTCCTTGAAGAAGTTCATGCAAAGGGTGGGGCACAGTAGATTCTTATGTTTAGTCTGCATGGTTTCTCCAAAGTGCTAGGAGCCCTGTCCTGGTGACTTTGGCCTTCTGTTGCATGATTGTCAGAGTAGGAGGTTGGGAAGCCTGGCAGGTTTTCTTGTTTTGGTTTGTTTCTTGTTTGTTTGTTTATGTGACTTCTGCCCTTGAGGGTTTCCTCTGGACTTGCCTGAGGATGTGATCCTGCTGCTAAGCCCTGTTCTTTCTCTGGCCAACATACTCCAGCCCCTTTGCTGATCTGGTGCTCTGAGATATTATTCTGGTAACTTGCTGCCCTCTAGCACCAATGAATGTGTAGCAGCTGCTTCACAGTTGTGACCTTAGAATATAGCCACTCACATCTTCCTTGCACACACAATTCCTTTCTGTTGTCACCCCTGAGCTACACCTGTAGGAACTTGGAAGGAACATTATGTGACTCAGAACACCTGTTTGCTGCCCAAAGCTGTGAGCTACCATTAACTTCCTTGATTGTCAATTGGATTTAACAGGCAGAAGCCACAGACTACAGGCTTGGAATCCAGTGGAACTTCTGAGAATGGCTTCTCCCAACATTTTCTTCAGAAATTTGGCTATCACGGGACACTGGCAACAATTAGGCTTGATCCTCAACCTGTGAATATCTGGTAACTTTCTTCCAGAAGTGCCTAGTGAGTAATCTCAGGGGCAGGCTTGCCAGTTCTAAGGTTGTGAAGAAACTGTCCTTAAGACTGGGGCTCACCTTAATGAGTCACTGGCCTTCTCCATGTTGCAGGTGCTCTCATAATCAAGAGTGATACAGCTCACAACCTTCAAGTTTCTAGGACTGTACTATATTACTTCTCACATTTGGATACTGAGATCCTTTCCTGTATTGAACCCCAGCACTAATTTTATGGCTGCCTAGATAAAAGAGTTTCCATCTATAACCTAGGCTACATGCAAAGTAAAGAGTCCATACCTCTGCATCCTTGTGTGGTAAGAGCCTGTTACCTGTCTAGCTCCTGTCTTGTTGGCTTATCTGTAGACTATGTGCCAAGCTGATCCTTGATCATGTTTACCTCATATTTACTGAATGTATGGTTCAGCAGTTAAGAGCACTGGGAATACAGGACACAGAAGCTGCAACATATAAGCAGGCAAATGAACCGGATGTATTCGTTATAGAATCCAGTACTCTAAAATGCTCAGTTATATCTCCATCCCCTTTACATTGCCTTTCCTTTACTGAAAATAATTTTTTCATAAAATGTCTTGTAACATAAGGAGAATGAAGGAGAAGGCCCTGGTCCTGGAAAGGCTCAATACAGCAGTGTAGGGGAATATCAGGACAAGGATAAAGGAGGCGTTCGATTGGGGAACAGGGGGAGGGAAGAGGTCTAATGGGACTTTTGGGAGGGGGTGATCCAGGCAAGGAGAAAACATTTGAAATGTAAATAAAGGCCAGACAATGATGGAGCACACCTTTAATCCCAGGACCTGGGAGGCAGAGGCAGGCAGATTTCTGAGTTCTTGGCCAGCCTGGTCTTCAGAGTGCATTCCAGGACAGCCATGGCTCTACAAAGAAACCCTGTCTTGAAAAAAACAAATCCAAAGCCCTCCCCCCAAAAGAAATGTAAATAAAGAATACATCTAATTTTAAAAAAAGAAAAGAAAAGAGAGGAAAAAGAAAAAAATGTGCAGTGGGCAGAGAGTAAAATAAAATAAATATAAACTTAGCTATTTATATATGTAGCATGATGTCTGACTGAAACAACATTGTTTGAATAATTTACATATGTTAATTATCAGGTATAAGTATATACTAACAGTAGCCACAAAGCTTCACAATCCTCATTACATTAATGTATATCAAAATTAGCATATTTAATGATTTTTAGTGTAAATATGAGGCTTAAGAAAACATGTTGCTACCATATTTCAGATAGAATGTGTTTCTATTTAGTTTGCAGTAGGCAACATTTAACTGTGAAACATATCTAGCTCCCTATCTATCATTTCTTTGGGTTTTCATTAATTGATTTGTGTATTCGCTTTACCACCAGATCACATCCTGAAGTTGCTTTCTTCCCATACCTACCCTGTGACTCTTTCCCCCACATTTCCTGCTCCCATTCTCCCCAGAGAAGAAGAGGCACACATGCCCTACCCCCAGCAGTTTCCATAATGCCCTGGCACACCAATTTATATCAGCTCTAAATATATCCGTGCCCACTGGGGCCAGACAAGGAAGCCCAGCTAGGGGAAAAGTTTCCCATGGAAGTACATGAAGTTGAATAAGAGAAACCCTGCTGTCTGGTTTTTATGAGACATGCAATAAGCCCAAGATTCGCATCTGGTCCATATGTCCATGGAGCCTAGGTCTAGACCTTGCATGCTCTTTGATGGTGGGTGGTTCAGTCTCTGATAAACCCCAGTGAGTCCAGGAAACTTGGTTCTCTTGATCTCCTTGTGGTAAATTGACACCTTCTGACTCCCTCAATCCTCCTTTTGACTTTTCCCCAACTCTCTCTGAATTCTGCCTAATGTTTTGCTGTGCATATCCTTCTGGTGCCACCAGATGCTGGATGAAGATTCTTGTATGACAGTTATGCTAGGATTCTGTTCTTAAGCACAACCAAGTATCATCAAGAGTGTCAGACTTTGGCTTTCTGACATGGGTTAATCCTCATGTTTCTCCAGTCTATAGTTGGCTATTCTTTCAAACTCAGCTCCAGGTTTATACCTGCACATATTGTAGGCAGGGAAAATTTTAGATGGAAGGTTTTGTTGGTGGGTTGGTGTTACCTTCCCCCCACTGGAAATCCTGCCTGACTACAGGAAGTGGCCACTTTCAGTCTCCCTATCCCCAGCTCCTGAGTTTCCAGCCAAGGTCACTCCCATATACTCCCAGGAGCCTGCCCCATCCTGTGTGTCTGTCTTGTACCTGAGATGCCCCCAAATGGATTGTATTTCTCTCTCCCAGCACAGTGGAGGCGGCTCCTCCCAACACACTTGATTTCTATACCTCTCTTTGTGTCCCATACCAGCACCCATACAGTTCCCTCTGATCAACCACTAGTAATATAGATTCTATTTACCTTACCTAGTGAGATTCAATCATCTTACCTAGGGCCCTAATCTTACTTAGTTTCTTTGAGTGTTTGGATTGTAGCATGCTTTTCCATTAGTCTATGGCTAATATCCATGTATTAGTGAGTACATAGCATGCACATTCTTCTGGGTCACAATGACCTCACTAAGAATGGATATTTTCGAGTTCTATCTATTTGCCTGAAAATTGCATTATAATCCTTATTTTTAATATATGATTAGTATTCCATGACAGAAATGTACATGATTTTCCTTATCCACTCTTCAGTGAGAGACAGGTGGTGTGCTAACATTTTCTGATTATTATGAATAAAGGTGCTATGAATGAAGTTGAGCAAGTGTTCTTGTGCTATGGCAGAAGAAGTTTTGAGTTTATGGCCAGGAATTGTATAACTGGGCCTTGAAGTAAAATTATTTGTGATAATCACCCAGCATGATTTCCAAATATGGTGTGCAAATTTACACACTCACCAGAAATGCAAGATTGTCTCCCTTGCTCCAAATCCTCACCTGCATGTGCGCTCATTTCGGCTTTTATCCTAGCCATGCTCATGTGTATAGGAAGGAATCTCAGACTCCTTACAATTTGCATTTTCCTAGGAATGTTGGATATTTCCTTAAGTATATCCTGGCAATTAGAGCTTTCGTGTTGAAAATTCTTTGTTGAATTCTGTACTCCTTTTTTTTTTAAATGGAGTATTGGGTTTTTGATGTCTAATTTCTTGAGGTATTTACATTGTTTGATATCAACCCTCTGTCGAATGTACAGCTGGTGAAGATATTTTTGCCATTATTTAGGGTACTGTTTTGACCTACTGATGCTGTATTTGCCTTACTGAGGATTTCTACTTTCTTGAGGTCACACTTGAAAAGTTTTGGTCTTAGTGCCTGATCTATGGGTGTTCTGTTCAGGAAGTGTCACCTTTTACAATGAGTTCAAGAGCCCTGACATTATTAATGATATTCTCTAAATAGAATCCTAGAATAACTATCTTTTGAGAGGTTTCACCCAGCCACTGACCAAAACAGATGCAGAGACCCACAGACAAATATTAGACAAAGTTCAGGGAATCTTGTGGAAGACTAGAGGGAATATTGAAGGAGTCAGAGAGTTCACGGACACCAGAAGAAAACCTACAGAATCAACCAACCTAGTCTCATAAGGGCTCAAGGAGATTGAACCATTGGAGCCCAACACTAGCTGGCTGCTGCTCAACAACTAAGCTCAATTAATACACCTGAAACTTCACATATTCTCTTCACAGTGTGCTGTAGGGGAAAATCATTGGAGACACACACAACTCAAGCAACCTCAGTTTAATAAATTAGTTCATTTTGTGAAATATTTGTGAAATGGAGGGCTTTTTAAGACTTTTTCATTTTGGTGTATATGCATGTGTATTGTGCATAATGTGTAAAAGCCAGGATCCACAGATATCTGAAGAGATGGACCTAGCACCTGAAGCTTGAGTTCCAGCTGGAGGCATCTGATGATAAAAGTGCTGAAACCAAACTTTGGCCCTCTTTTCTAGCAAAATGTACTATTAAAACAGGAGTTACCTCCTTTAATACGTGGGGTTTGGCTTCTTTGATTGGTTGTCTGTCTGTAGAGCATGAAAGGAGTTTGCTGTGGGCAAGCATGGAGCAAGTTCAAAGGTTCAAAGCAACAAGGCCTGTGAAGTTGAATAGCAGGCAGGGAGAGGAGGGATGGGAAGGAATAAAAAAGAAGTGTGAGAGACATGTAGGCTGTTCTTATGAATTCTTCTTCAGCACATGCTAACCTAGAGATCCATATGTGAATCACCTTAGCTTATAACATTATCCATGTACCCAGGATTTTGAATCATTACATGTCTGGCATCCATGTGTTCATTTTGACCCTCTCCAGAGGGTATTTGTTGCAGAATGATTAAAGGTAGATACTTTATGCTAGTTACACACCAGGAATGACATCTAAAAATAGAAGCCTGGTTCTGTTTATTGACTTGACATTACAGTTCAGAGCAAAAGTTGGCAAGTCCATTACAAAGCATCTCTTAATCTGTCCCGGCAGAAGTCACTCAAAACAGCCAAGTTGTCATCCTGACTCCACAAGTCCTCTGTTCACACAGTCCAACAGATTGTTTCCCATGCCAAGCTCAGCTTCCAGGATCTCAGTTCTTGTACAGTCTTTTGTTTCCAAGCATGTATAAAGTGTCTGAAGTCACAGTCTCTGACCACCATGCATGAGAGATGTGTCCCAGTCCTGTCCGTTATTCACATCAGGAAGTCCTGTATCCATGCTCAGTGCCAGCAAAAACAAAATCTCGCACCTTGGCCATAGACACAGCGCTCACCACATTTAGGACAATTATCTGTAGCAAAGGAGATGTTCTTGGGCTGCCTTATTGCCCTGAGAGTTTCCAGGAGCTGCAGACAAAGTTGGGCAAATCTTACTCTGGAGACATGAGCCAACCTATCATAGCACTCCAGAGGGGCAGGGTATTGTTCCACATTCATCTTGCTCCAGTTGACTGTGTGCTCCAAAAGGTCCTTCAGGATGGGCATGGAGAAGCAATTGTTGTAGAAGTTGATCTTGGTGAGCTGAGAGCAATGTGTGAGGGCAGGTAGGAGGGCAATGAGCTGGGAGTCCTTCATCCTACATCCCTGAAAATCCATAGTTTCTAGAGTATCTGCCACTTTTTGGAGGAGACATTTCATAGGCATCAGATCCAAATCTGTTAGAACCACACCTCTCATTTCCAGATGTTTTAGCTGAAAGACACTCTGGCAGTGGGAGAAGGAATCCAAGTCTGACTGTGAACGTTGGTAGTGAGTGACAGAAAGGGAGCTCAGTGGCGTCATCAGGTGCCTAGAGATGAAGGGGACGAGAGGGTTAGGTCTGGCAAATGGTGATGGAGAGCATGGGGTGGGCTTTTCAGTGTCTTAGAAGGGAACAGGGACCCCAAGCTGAGTGTGAGCAAATGATCACAGATATTATCTGAGATGCTTCCTTTTGGAATCAGCTTAGTGAAGTCAAACCCACACTTGATCTGCTGGCCATAGTATCAAGCAGAAAACCATTATACCCTATAAAACCCAGGATACCAAGGAGGAAGTTTCATGCCAGGAGAGTCCTGACAGGATCTAAGGACATGACCTGTGGCCTCAGTCAATGCTGCATTGCACCCTGACCTCTCCACAGTCACTCATGCTATCATGCAGATGCCCACACTCCCTCTTGTCTCATGCACTCAGCCCTACTGAGGGTCAACCATTTCACTCACGGAGAAGTAGGGGGAGAGGGAAGGCTGTGCCCACAGATCTAAGCAGACAGCTCACCTTCTCACATTGCTGCTGAGTCCCTCAAGATCTAAGTACATTCAACTCTTCCTGTCCCCTTATTGATGGATTGTTTGCCTATGATTCCAAGAAGAATTTCCAGCCCTCCTGACCATATCTGACCTACTCCTTATGTCCCTTTTGTCCTCTGCTTCAGGAATGCTCATTTAAGACTTGGAATCACTACACATTACTTACATATTCTAAGGAGCCCCTAAATGTTTGTTCCCAGTGACTGACAGACAGGCACTCTGGACCACTAATCTTTAAAATGGAAGAGGAAAATTTGCTCTGCTAGCTGACCCAGTCCTCCATCCTTGCTCACCTGAGGACCTGATTCATGTGGTCTTTGAGGAAATGGACACCACTCATGGAGAGATGCTGGAGACAATTGAATTTGGAGAAGACAGATATGAACTCCTGGATATACTGCTCTTCTCTGTCTCCTGTCCTATTGGCAATCTTGAAGACGTTCTTGTAGAGGGGTGCCAGGAAGAGTTTGCAAAGATTTCTCATCTGCCCAAAGCAGGAAGCAAATTCGGCCAGCTTGTACAAATTCCACTGAGTGTTCAGTTCCAATTCCTCAATATGCTCTGGATGAAATATATTCAAGATCTTGCTGATAAAGTCCATGGGCATAGCCCAGATCTTCATCTTTGCACAACACAAATGTAGGGAGTCCTTTCTCTGCTGGGCCCACTTCAAGAAGGCTGCTTGTGCTTCATCAAGGCGTGGCCTGAGGCACAACTCAGCTACCACCTTCAGCTGCCTCCTCACTGCATATCTGGGAAGGACCTTCACTACTGGCTTCTCATCCAAGGGCTCTGAAGAACAGCTATCGTCCTCTGTACCAGCCCATATGTTCCAAAAGGCATGGTGCACATTCCTCAGGTCCAGAACCTGAAGTTTTCCCCTGCTGAGGGTGAACACATGTCAAGTATCAGCAGCCGCGATGACCCTCAGTAAGGTTTCACTAAGTGACTCTATAGTGAAATACCCCTCAGCCTGCCAAGCTGTATATTTTTTAAACAACAGTGCAATGTGCACACATGCATGCTGCACAATTTTCTCTGAGCTGCATGTGTGGCCCTGACCACTTTCCTTCCTCTAAGTTACTCATTATTTCTCCCTATTCCCGTTATTAATGGTTTTAGGAATGGCAGGGATAGATAGGCACATTCTACTGTGAGGCTGCTTGGATCAAAGCCCTAATCCACTGATAACTGTCCTTAGTCCAAGCACACAATAGCTATGAGGTTCCTGAATCACTGTCTGGTGATCCCATCAGAAGCCATTCGCAATGACCCCACAATCTCTACTGTGTACCCCACATGGTCTCTTATATAATACTTGACCTTTGCTCACCTGGGGTGAAACCCTTTAGTCAGTCGCATGTCTATTCCATCTAGCACAGCTTGCAACATTTCCAGTTTAGGCGTCTTCATCAATGCCCCCACAGGGAGACAGGGGAAAGGCCAGGCTGCCAACATTGCCTTTATGAGCTTGGTTTGTCTGCCACTGAAAGCCTCCTTGAACAGTGCTGGGAAGAGTACAGAGGGGAGATCCTCCAGAGAGGATATGGCCAAAGCCTCATCTCTCACCAGAGACTGAATTGCCAGCTTCTTGAGTGTGGCTGCGGTCTGAATACTCATCTTCTAAAGTCTCGAGTCAAAAGACTCCTGCCAAGAAGTCAGAAAGGAATACACTTTCAAGACAAACTTAATTCAACTTCCTCAACATTATATCAACCACTAAGCTTCTGAGCTAATGCTCTAACAGTAACAGAGAAATCAATTTGCCTGTTTAACCTAAACTGGTAGTGGAAAGAGAGGCTCCCACAATGATAATGTGGAAGTCTTTATATCAAGCAAATATTCACATAATTGTCAGATCAAAATATTTTATGTAGGACCCTTTCTCAAAAACAAAACAAAATATCTCAAACCTATGCAAACAAAAAGAAACCGAGGAAACAAACATACCAATGTAAATCCATGAGTTATGGATCAAGATTAATTCCCAGAAAACAGAATGACTTCAGTGCATTTCTACAAGATTGAATCTTACCTGTGTCTGGGAAGTAGAATATGTCCACAGAGCAAACTTGTGTGTAAAAGAGGCAATGGAAAAGCTAAGGCAAAACACATGAGTAAATCACATGTGTCATTTCACCTATATGATGTGGAAGGATATCAAAGGTACCTGGCTTACAGGTCTACAGTGTAATCCAGGGTCTCACAAAAAAATAAAGACCATTACAGTGAAGGGGAAACATGAAGGAGCATTTTAATCAGATTGTCTGATTTGGAGCTTACCTGGAGGCACATGGCCAGCTCAAAGAGAGTTGGAACAACATACAGAATCCTTGTCTCAAACAGTTATATCAGGCAAAGTAATGGAATATATACACAAGCTATCATGGGATATTATTGGTGATGAGGCTAAAATTTCATTTGCAATGAAACCCAAGAACATCAACAGGTTCCTCCTAAGGAGTCTGAATTTCTCTATATCAAACTGCATGACCCAAGGAAAAAAAAAATGGTTTACATACCAGTTGAGCAATGCAGATATATTGCCAAATCCCAGCCGAATCAGGGAGTTTTCTAAGATGCAAGCCTCTGACTGTGATATGTGGCTCCATGGAAGCCTTTATATACATCTCTGCTTGCCCCTCCCTATTGTAGCCACACCCTTCAAACCCAAACCGGAATTGGATTTCCCGGTTTAATCTCCACCCTTTAAATTATAGATCAAAGTTGTAATCATTTCACTCATTGAATCAGAAGGACTTGTGATAACAAATTTCCCACTCATCGTCATTCACACACACAAACACACCCAAAAGTTTCTTGGATAAATAAAAAACATTCCATTTGTTAATACACCGTACAACACCATGTGGGTACATTTATTCCTTCATTTGCATAAGATCTATTCAGTTTTCAAGTTGTACCAGTGACCATGTCATGCTCTGAATCCAAGGTTGTTTTAGAGGTCCAATTCTAGGAATCCTTCAGCCTCAGAAACCTTCTTATGGCTAGGATTATTGTTATGAATAACTATTTCTTGTTTGATTTTATTCATGTGACCAGAGTTTGCATCAGGTAAGGGTTTAATCGGTTTTTGATGAGAGACAGGACATAATTGGAAGATATTCTTTTTCACTGGATTTGGAACAGATTGCTATATCAGAGACAGGACTATACATTGAAGCTCAAGGAATGAAGTGGATGCTCGGTCAATAAATTTCAGCATCAACCACTCTAGAGGTGGTGCCGGAGCATAGCTTGACCCCATTACTATACTAGCCAGGGTTCTGCATGTACTCAGATGGTAGGGAGCTACCCCACATACAGGAATTCTACCTACAACTCTCTTTGCAGCAGACAAGATGGGGCATGCAGCAAGGATGCTGGGACATCCCTGAGATAGGATGCTCAGTTCATGGTCATGTTCATCTAAATTGTAAGCCATAGTATTGTGTGTTCTCTACAAAGCCTGCTTCCTAAATGGACGAAAGCAAACAGAAAAAGGAGGGTGTGAGGGAGATGGTGCCCTTGGCTCCCAAGGAAGCAGAGAGTAAGTCAACTAGGATCAGCCAAAAAACCTTCCTCAAGGAGATGTAATCTAGAGTGGGACGTGGGCTGAAGGGTTGCTTTAGAAAGTGTGAGCACCTGTCAATCTTCTATTCCTATCATCCATGTGGTGGCTTGAAATGATCTGTGATTACAGTTCCAGCCAACCTGAAACTTCATTCTGACCTGCTAGGGCAGCAGGCCTGTGAGGGTTATCCATTCCTATTTGTACACAAGCACCACTCCCCATAAAATCAATCATCTTAAAACAGCAGCTCTATCTTGGGTTTTGTGGCACACACCTTTAATCCATCCCCTCAGGAGTCCAAGGTTGACTGGGTCAGTGAGTTCAAGGCTACCCTCATCTAAATAAATAATTCAAAAACCAGTAAAGCCTATGTAGTGAGGATCTGTCTTATAATTAAACCAGAGCTGAGCAGGGTAGCACAGACCTAAATCTCAAGAGAGGCAGGGGCACCTTTGATGTTGAGGCCAAACTGGACCACAGAGTAGCTTATGGGACATCTAGGGCTCTTAAACAATGAAACCCTGCCCCAAAACAACCAAACAAAGAAACACATAAACAAAGTGTAGTTTACTAGATGGCGCAGGTACAATTCTTAAAACTAGCATTAGGGAGGTAGTAGCAGGTGAACGACTAAGGTCAAGGTCAGCATGTTGTTCAGACTGAGTTCAGGAAGAAGGAGACATGTTAAACAGACCATCACTTTCAAAAACCAACCAAATAACCAAACAACCAAACAACCCAAAACCAGACAAGCAATCAAGCAAAGCAAAAATTACCCAAAACACAATTCTAAAAGAAAATCCTCCAGAGAGCTTAAGGTCCAGTCAGATGGCCCAAAGAGCAATAGCACTTGCCGCCCAAGTAAGTGCTGAGTTCAGTAATGGGGCCCTTGGATGGAAGGAGAGAAACCACTGCAGTTTTGAGTCCTCCCCCATCTACACGCATGCTCTGCTGCTGGTACACCAATACGCAAATGAAGCAAGACAGTTATCAAGTACAGAACAGCATGAGAGCTGATCCAGGAAGGTGGTGAAAGAAAGCTTCAGGAGACTGAAGAAGGATGGCTCCAAACTGACTCTAACCTAGCCGACATAATGTGATTCTGTCTCACCCAACCAAATACCAATAATTGTAGCTCAGTGGTAAATAGGCAGCTCAGTCTCTTGTCCTAGTTTTCATGAATGAAACCCAGTGAAGGTTCTAATCCCGTTGGTCAAGAGAAAACAGGTTTCTCCAAAGAGCTAAGGATGTCTCTTGGGAAAAGCAAGGAGAAATCCATACTGGAAAGAAAGAATTTCAGTGTAAATTGGGTCCAAGGTAAAAGAGACATTGAGCTGGATGGCACTGATGCACAGGGAATTATGGAGCCTAGGGGCTACCACTGACCTTGATAAGTTACTCAGCACTATAGTTCTTAATGGAAGAGTTAAAAGTACCTCTGGTCAAAGATAAAGATAATGACTCATTTTTACTGAGCCTGATAAATTTCCAGCCTTAGACACAATGTAGGCTTTTGCCAAAACACCCAAGGGTGGGAAAGGGGCTTTGTTCAGGTCCAGGCTTTGTACTCAGTGGGAGGGAATAGATTCCACATCCTATTATATTCCTGCAAGCTTATTTGGAGAGATTTTCTGTGATTGACCTGTGTCCCTCTGCGGAGCATGTCCTGGGTGCCCTTGGAGAAGTTCATGCAAAGAGTGGGGCACAGTAGATTCTTATGTTTGGTCTGCATGGTTTCTCCAAAGTGCTAGGAGCCCTGTCCTGGTGACTTTGACCTTCTGTTGCATGATTTTCAGAGTAGGAGGTTGGGGAGCCTGGCAGGTTTTCTTGTTTTGGTTTGTTTCTTGTTTGTTTGTTTATGTGACTTCTACCCTTGAGGGTTTCCTCTGGACTTGACTGAGGATGCGATCCTGCTGCTAAGCCCTGTTCTTTCTCTGGCCAACATACTCCAGCCGCTTTGCTGATCTGGTGCTCTGAGATATTATTCTGGTAGCTTGCTGCCCTCTACCACCAATGAATGTGTAGCAGCTGCTTCACAGTTGTGACCTTAGAATTTAGCCAGTCACATCTTCCTTGCACACACAATTCCATTCTGTTGTCACCCCTGAGCTACACCTGTAGGAACTTGGAAGGAACATTGTGTGACTCAGAACACCTGTTTGCTGCCCACAGCTTTGAGCTGCCATTATCTTCCTTGATTGTCAATTGGATTTAACAGGAAGAAGCCACAGACTATAGGCTTGGAATCCAGTGGAACTTCTGAGAAAGGCTTCTCCCATCATTTTCTCCAGATATTTGGCTATCACAGGACACTGGCAACAAATATGCTTGATCCTCAACCTGTGAATATCTGGTATCTTTCTTCCAGATGTGCCTAGTGAGTAATCTCAGGGGCAGGCTTGCCAGTTCTAAGGTTGTGAAGAAACTGTCCTTAAGACTGGGGTTCACCTTAAAGAGTCACTGGCCTTCTCCATGTTGCAGGTGCTCTCATAATCAAGAGTGATACCGCTCACAACCTTCAAGTTTCTAGGACTGTACTATATTACTTCTCACATTTGGATACTGAGATCCTTTCCTATATTGAACCCCAGCACTAATTTTATGGCTGCCTAGATAAAAGAGTTTCCATCTATAACCTAGGCTACATGCAAAGTAAAGAGTCCATACCTCTGCATCCTTGTGTGGTAAGAGCCTTTTACCTGTCTAGCTCCTGTCTTGTTGGCTTATCTGTAGACTATGTGCCAAGCTGATCCATGATCATGCTTACCTCATATTTACTGAATGTATGGTTCAGCAGTTAAGAGCACTGGGGATACAGGACACAGAAGCTGCAACATATAAGCAGGCAAATGAACCGGATGTATTCGTTAGAGAATCCAGTACTCTAAAATGCTCAGTTATATCTCCATCCCCTTTACATTGCTTTTCCTTTACTGAAAATAATTTTTTCATAAAATGAGTTGTAACCCAAGGAGAATGAAGGAGAAGGCCCTGGTCCTGGAAAAGCTCAATACAGCAGTGTAGGGAAATATCAGGAAGAGGAAAAAGAGGGGTTCGATTGGGGAACAGGGGGAGGGAAGAGGTCTAATGGGACTTTTGGGAGGGGGTAATCTAGGCAAGGAGAAAACATTTGAAATGTAAATAAAGGTCAGACAATGATGGAGCACACCTTTAATCCCAGGACCTGGGAGGCAGAGGCAGGCAGATTTCTGATTTCTTGGCCAGCCTGGTCTTCAGAGTGCATTCCAGGACAGCCATGGCTCTACAAAGAAACCCTGTCTTGAAAAAAACAAATCCAAAGCCCATCCCCAAAAAGAAATGTAAATAAAGAATACATGTAATTTTAAAAAAAGAAAAGAAAAGAGATGAAAAAGAAAAAATGTGCAGTGGGCAGAGAGTAAAATAAAATAAATATAACCTTAGCTATTTGTATATGTAGCATGATGTTTGAAACAACATTGTTTGAATAATTTACATATGTTAATTATCAGGTATAAGTATATAATAACAGTAGCCACAAAGCTTCACAATCCTCATTACTTTGCTGTATATCACAATTAGCATATTTAATGATTTTTAGTGTAAATAAGAGGCTTAATAAAACATGTTGCTACCATATTTCAGATAGAATGTGTTTCTATTTAGTTTGCAGTAGGCAACATTTAACTGTGAAACATATCTAGCTCCCTATCTATCATTTCTTTGGGTTTTCATTAATTCATTTGTGTATTCGCTTTACCACCTGATCACATCCTGAAGTTGCTTTCTTCCCATACCTACCCTGTGACCCTTTCCCCCTCATTTCCTGCTCCCATTCTCTCCAGAGAAGAAGAGGCACACATGCCCTACCCCCAGCAGTTTCCACAGTGCACTGGCACACCAATTTACATCAGCTCTAAATATATCCGTGCCCACTGGGGCCAGACAAGGAAGCCCAGCTAGGGGAAAAGTTTCCCATGGAAGTACATGAAGTTGAATAAGAGAAACCCTGCTGTCTGGTTTTTATGAGACATGCAATAAGCACAAGATTCGCATCTGCTCCATATGTCCAGGGAGCCTAGGTCTAGACCTTGCATGCTCTTTGATGGTGGGTGGTTCAGTCTCTGATAAACCCCAGTGAGTCCAGGAAACTTGGTTCTCTTGATCTCCTTGTGGTAAATTGACACCATCTGACTCCCTCAATCCTCCTTTTGACTTTTCCCCAACTCTCTCTGAATTCTGCCTAATGTTTTGCTGTGCATATCCTTCTGGTGCCACCAGATGCTGGACGAAGATTCTTGTATGACAGTTATGCTAGGATTCTGTTCTTAAGCACAACCAAGTATCATCAAGAGTGTCAGAGTTTGGCTTTCTGACATGGGTTAATCCTCATGTTTCTCCAGTCTATAGTTGGCTATTCTTTCAAACTCAGCTCCAGGTTTATACCTGCACATATTGTAGGCAGGGAAAATTTTAGATGGAAGGTTTTGTTGGTGGGTTGGTGTTACCTTCCCCCCACTGGAAATCCTGCCTGACTACAGGAAGTGGCCACTTTCAGTCTCCCTATCACCAGCTCCTGAGTTTCCAGCCAAGGTCACTCCCATATACTCCCAGGAGCCTGCCCCATCCTGTGTGTCTGTCTTGTACCTGAGATGCCCCCAAATGGATTGTATTTCTCTCTCCCAGCACAGTGGATGCGGCTCCTCCCAACACACTTGATTTCCATACCTCTCTTTGTGTCCCATACCAGCACCCATACAGTTCCCTCTGATCAACCACTAGTAATATAGATTCTATTTACCTTACCTAGTGAGATTCAATCATCTTACCTAGGGCCCTAATCTTACTTAGTTTCTTTGAGTGTTTGGATTGTAGCATGCTTTTCCATTAGTCTATGGCTAATATCCACGTATTAGTGAGTACATAGCATGCACATTCTTCTGGGTCACAATGACCTCACTAAGAATGGATATTTTCGAGTTCTATCTATTTGCCTGAAAAGTGCATTATAATCCTTATTTTTAATATATGATTAGTATTCCATGACAGAAATGTACATGATTTTCCTTATCCACTCTTCAGTGAGAGACAGGTGGTGTGCTAACATTTTCTGATTATTATGAATAAAGGTGCTATGAATGAAGTTGAGCAAGTGTTCTTGTGCTATGGCAGAAGTAGTTTTGAGTTTATGGCCAGGAATTGTATAACTGGGCCTTGAAGTAAAATTATTTGTGATAATCACCCAGTATGATTTCCAAATATGGTGTGCAAATTTACACACTCACCAGAAATGCAAGATTGTCTCCCTTGCTCCAAATCCTCACCTGCATGTGCGCTCATTTCAGTTTTTATCCTAGCCATGCTCATGTGTATAGGAAGGAATCTCAGACTTTTTTGAATTTGCATTTTCCTAGGAATGTTGGATATTTCCTTAAGTATATCCTGGCAATTAGAGCTTTCCTGTTGAAAATTCTTTGTTGAATTCTGTACTCCATTTTTTTTAAATGGAGTATTGGGTTTTTGATGTCTAATTTCTTGAGGTATTTACATTGTTTGATATCAACCCTCTGTCGAATGTACAGCTGGTGAAGATATTTTTGCCATTATTTAGGGTACTATTTTGACCTACTGATGCTGTATTTGCCTTACTGAGTATTTCTACTTTCTTGAGGTCACACTTGAAAAGTTTTGGTCTTAGTGCCTGATCTATGGGTGTTCTGTTCAGGAAGTGTCACCTTTTACAATGAGTTCAAGAGCCCTGACATTATTAATGATATTCTCTAAATAGAATCCTAGAATAACTATCTTTTGAGAGGTTTCACCCAGCCACTGACCAAACAGATGCAGAGACCCACAGACAAATCTTAGACAAAGTTCAGGGAATCTTGTGGAAGACTAGAGGGAATATTGAAGGAGTCAGAGAGTTCACGGACACCAGAAGAAAACCTACAGAATCAACCAACCTAGTCTCATAAGGGCTCAAGGAGATTGAACCATTGGAGCCCAACACTAGCTGGCTGCTGCTCAACAACTAAGCTCAATTAATACACCTGAAACTTCACATATTCTCTTCACAGTGTGCTGTAGGGAAAAATCATTGGAGACACACACAACTCAAGCAACTTCAGTTTAATAAATTAGTTCATTTTGTGAAATATTTGTGAAATGGAGGGCTTTTTAAGACTTTTTCATTTTGGTGTATATGCATATGTATTGTGCATAATGTGTAAAAGCCAGGATCCACAGATCTCTGAAGAGATGGACCTACCACCTGAAGCTTGAGTTCCAGCTGGAGGCATCTGATGATAAAAGTGCTGAAACCAAACTTTGGCCCTCTTTTCTAGCAAAATGTACTATTAAAACAGGAGTCACCTCCTTTAATACGTGGGGTTTGGCTTCTTTGATTGGTTGTCTGTCTGTAGAGCATGAAAGGAGTTTGCTGTGGGCAAGCATGGAGCAAGTTCAAAGGTTCAAAGCAACAAGGCCTGTGAAGTTGAATAGCAGGCAGGGAGAGGAGGGATGGGAAGGAATAAAAAAGAAGTGTGAGAGACATGTAGGCTGTGCTTATGAATTCTTCTTCAGCACATGCTAACCTAGAGATCCATATGTGAATCACCTTAGCTTATAACATTATCCATGTACCCAGGATTTTGAATCATTACATGTCTGGCATCCATGTGTTCATTTTGACCCTCTCCAGAGGGTATTTGTTGCAGAATGATTAAAGGTAGATACTTTATGCTACTTACACACCAGGAATGACATCTAAAAAAAGAACCCTGGTTCTGTTTATAGACATGACATTACAGTTCAGAACAAAAGTTGGCAAGTCCATTACAAAGCATCTCTTAATCTGTCCTGGCAGAAGTCACTCAAAACAGCCAAGTTGTCATCCTGACTCCACAAGTCCTCTGTTCACACAGTCCAACAGATTGTTTCCCATGCCAAGCTCAGCTTCCAGGATCTCAGTTCTTGTACAGTCTTTTGTTTCCAAGCATGTATAAAGTGTCTGAAGTCACAGTCTCTGACCACCATGCATGAGAGATGTGTCCCAGTCCTGTCCGTTATTCACATCAGGAAGTCCTGTATCCATGCTCAGTGCCAGCAAAAACAAAATCTCGCACCTTGGCCATAGACACAGCGCTCACCACATTTAGGACAATTATCTGTAGCAAAGAAGATGTTCTTGGGCTGCCTTATTGCCCTGAGAGTTTCCAGGAGCTGCAGACAAAGTTGGGCAAATCTTACTCTGGAGACATGAGCCAACCTATCATAGCACTCCAGAGGGGCAGGGTATTGTTCCACATTCATCTTGCTCCAGTTGACTGTGTGCTCCAAAAGGTCCTTCAGGATGGGCATGGAGAAGCAATTGTTGTAGAAGTTGATCTTGGTGAGCTGAGAGCAATGTGTGAGGGCAGGTAGGAGGGCAATGAGCTGGGAGTCCTTCATCCTACATCCCTGAAAATCCATAGTTTCTAGAGTATCTGCCACTTTTTGGAGGAGACATTTCATAGGCATCAGATCCAAATCTGTTAGAACCACACCTCTCATTTCCAGATGTTTTAGCTGAAAGACACTCTGGCAGTGGGAGAAGGAATCCAAGTCTGACTGTGAAAGTTGGTAGTGAGTGACAGAAAGGGAGCTCAGTGGCGTCATCAGGTGCCTAGAGATGAAGGGGACCAGAGGGTTAGTTCTGGCAAATGGTGATGGAGAGCATGGGGTGGGCTTTTCAATGTCTTAGAAGGGAACAGGGACCCCAAGCTGAGTGTGAGCAAATGATCACAGATATTATCTGAGATGCTTCCTTTTGGAATCAGCTTAGTGAAGTCAAACCCACACTTGATCTGCTGGCCATAGTCTCAAGCAGAAAACCATTATACCCTATAAAACCCAGGATACCAAGGAGGAAGTTTCATGCCAGGAGAGTCCTGACAGGATCTAAGGACATGACCTGTGGCCTCAGTCAATGCTGCATTGCACCCTGACCTTTCCACAGTCACTCATGCTATCATGCAGATGCCCACACTCCCTCTTGTCTCATGCACTCAGCCCTACTGAGGGTCAACCATTTCACTCACGGAGAAGTAGGGGGAGAGGGAAGGCTGTGCCCACAGATCTAAGCAGACAGCTCACCTTCTCACATTGCTGCTGAGTCCCTCAAGATCTAAGTACATTCAACTCTTCCTGTCCCCTTTTTGATGGATTGTTTGCCTATGATTCCAAGAAGAATTTCCAGCCCTCCAGACCATATGTGTCCTACTCCTTATGTCCCTTTTGTCCTCTGCTTCAGGAATGCTCATTTAAGACTTGGAATCACTACACATTACTTACATATTCTAAGGAGCCCCTAAATGTTTGTTCCCAGTGACTGACAGACAGGCACCCTGGACCACTAATCTTTAAAATGGAAGAGGAAAATTTGCTCTGCTAGCTGACCCAGTCCTCCATCCTTGCTCACCTGAGGACCTGATTCATGTGGTCTTTGAGGAAATGGACACCACTCATGGAGAGATGCTGGAGACAATTGAATTTGGAGAAGACAGATATGAACTCCTGGATATACTGCTCTTCTCTGTCTCCTGTCCTATTGGCAATCTTGAAGACGTTCTTGTAGAGGGGTGCCAGGAAGAGTTTGCAAAGATTTCTCATCTGCCCAAAGCAGGAAGCAAATTCGGCCAGCTTGTACAAATTCCACTGAGTGTTCAGTTCCAATTCCTCAATATGCTCTGGATGAAATATATTCAAGATCTTGCTGATAAAGTCCATGGGCATAGCCCAGATCTTCATCTTTGCACAACACAAATGTAGGGAGTCCTTTCTCTGCTGGGCCCACTTCAAGAAGGCTGCTTGTGCTTCATCAAGGCGTGGCCTGAGGCTCAACTCAGCTACCACCTTCAGCTGCCTCCTCACTGCATATCTGGGAAGGACCTTCACTACTGGCTTCTCATCCAAGGGCTCTGAAGAACAGCTATCGTCCTCTGTACCAGCCCATATGTTCCAAAAGGCATGGTGCACATTCCTCAGGTCCAGAACCTGAAGTTTTCCCCTGCTGAGGGTGAACACATGTCAAGTATCAGCAGCCGCGATGACCCTCAGTAAGGTTTCACTAAGTGACTCTATAGTGAAATACCCCTCAGCCTGCCAAGCTGTATATTTTTTAAACAACAGTGCAATGTGCACACATGCATGCTGCACAATTTTCTCTGAGCTGCATGTGTGGCCCTGACCACTTTCCTTCCTCTAAGTTAGTCATTATTTCTCCCTATTCCCGTTATTAATGGTTTTAGGAATGGCAGGGATAGATAGGCACATTCTACTGTCAGGCTGCTTGGATCAAAGCCCTAATCCACTGATAACTGTCCTTAGTCCAAGCACACAATAGCTATGTGGTTCCTGAATCACTGTCTGGTGATCCCATCAGAAGCCATTCGCAATGACCCCACAATCTCTACTGTGTACCCCACATGGTCTCTTATATAATACTTGACCTTTGCTCACCTGGGGTGAAACCCTTTAGTCAGTCGCATGTCTATTCCATCTAGCACAGCTTGCAACATTTCCAGTTTAGGCGTCTTCATCAATGCCCCCACAGGGAGACAGGGGAAAGGCCAGGCTGCCAACATTGCCTTTATGAGCTTGGTTTGTCTGCCACTGAAAGCCTCCTTGAACAGTGCTGGGAAGAGTACAGAGGGGAGATCCTCCAGAGAGGATATGGCCAAAGCCTCATCTCTCACCAGAGACTGAATTGCCAGCTTCTTGAGTGTGGCTGCGGTCTGAATACTCATCTTCTAAAGTCTCGAGTCAAAAGACTCCTGCCAAGAAGTCAGAAAGGAATACACGTTCAAGACAAACTTAATTCAACTTCCTCAACATTATATCAACCACTAAGCTTCTGAGCTAATGCTCTAACAGTAACAGAGAAATCAATTTGCCTGTTTAACCTAAACTGGTAGTGGAAAGAGAGGCTCCCACAATGATAATGTGGAAGTCTTTATATCAAGCAAATATTCACATAATTGTCAGATCAAAATATTTTATGTAGGACCCTTTCTCAAAAACAAAATAAAATATCTCAAACCTATGCAAACAAAAAGAAACCGAGGAAACAAACATACCAATGTAAATCCATGAGTTATGGATCAAGATTAATTCCCAGAAAACAGAATGACTTCAGTGCATTTCTACAAGATTGAATCTTACCTGTGTCTGGGAAGTAGAATATGTCCACAGAGCAAACTTGTGTGTAAAAGAGGCAATGGAAAAGCTAAGGCAAAACACATGAGTAAATCACATGTGTCATTTCACCTATATGATGTGGAAGGATATCAAAGGTACCTGGCTTACAGGTCTACAGTGTAATCCAGGGTCTCACAAAAAAATAAAGACCATTACAGTGAAGGGGAAACATGAAGGAGCATTTTAATCAGATTGTCTGATTTGGAGCTTACCTGGAGGCACATGGCCAGCTCAAAGAGAGTTGGAACAACATACAGAATCCTTGCCTCAAACAGTTATATCAGGCAAAGTAATGGAATATATACACAAGCTATCATGGGATATTATTGGTGATGAGGCTAAAATTTCATTTGCAATGAAACCCAAGATCCTCAACAGGTTCCTCCTAAGGAGTCTGAATTTCTCTATATCAAACTGCATGACCCAAGGAAAAAAAAATGGTTTACATACGAGTTGAGCAATGCAGATATGTTGCCAAATCCCAGCCGAATCAGGGAGTTTTCTAAGATGCAAGCCTCTGACTGTGATATGTGGCTCCATGGAAGCCTTTATATACATCTCTGCTTGCCCCTCCCTATTGTAACCACACCCTTCAAGCCCAAACCGGAATTGGATTTCCCGGTTTAATCTCCACCCTTTAAATTATAGATCAAAGTTGTAATCATTTAACTCATTGAATCAGAAGGACTTGTGATAACAAATTTCCCACTCATCGTCATTCACACACACAAACACACCCAAAAGTTTCTTGGATAAATAAAACACATTCCATTTGTTAATACACCATACAAAACCATGTGGGTACATTTATTCCTTCATTTGCATAAGATCTATTCAGTTTTCAAGTTGTACAAGTGACCATGTCATGCTCTGAATCCAAGGTTGTTTTAGAGGTCCAATTCTAGGAATCCTTCAGCCTCAGAAACCTTCTTATGGCTAGGATTATTGTTATGAATAACTATTTCTTGTTTGATTTTATTCATGTGACCAGAGTTTGCATCAGGTAAGGGTTTAATTTGTTTTTGATGAGACACACGACATAATTGGAAGATATTCTTTTTCACTGGATTTGGAACAGATTGCTATATCAGAGACAGGACTATACATTGAAGCTCAAGGAACGAAGTGGATGCTCGGTCAATAAATTTCAGCATCAACCACTCTAGAGGTGGTGCCGGAGCATAGCTTGACCCCATTACTATACTAGCCAGGGTTCTGCATGTACTCAGATGGTCGGGAGCTACCCCACATACAGGAATTCTACCTACAACTCTCTTTGCAGCAGACAAGATGGGGCATGCAGCAAGGATGCTGGGACATCCCTGAGATAGGATGCTCAGTTCATGGTCATGTTCATCTAAATTGTAAGCCGTAGTATTGTTTGATCTCTACAAAGCCTGCTTCCTAAATGGACTTAAGCAAACAGAAAAAGGAGGGTGTGAGGGAGATGGTGCCCTTGGCTCCCAAGGAAGCAGAGAGTAAGTCAACTAGGATCAGCCAAAAAGCCTTCCTCAAGGAGATGTAATCTAGAGTGGGACGTGGGCTGAAGTGTTGCTTTAGAAAGTGTGAGCACCTGTCAATTTTCTATTCCTATCATCTATGTGGTGGCTTGAAATGATCTGTGATTACAGTTCCAGCCAACCTGAAACCTCATTCTGACCTGCTAGGGCAGCAGGCCTGTGAGGGTTATCCATTCCTATTTGTACACAAGCACCACTCCCCATAAAATCAATCATCTTAAAACAGCAGCTCTATCTTGGGTTTTGTGGCACACACTTTTAATCCATCCCCTCAGGAGTCCAAGGTTGACTGGGTCAGTGAGTTCAAGGCTACCCTCATCTAAATAAATAATTCAAAAACCAGTAAAGCCTATGGAGTGAGGATCTGTCTTATAATTAAACCAGAGCTGAGCAGGGTAGCACAGACCTAAATCTCAAGAGAGGCAGGGGCACCTTTGATGTTGAGGCCAAACTGGACCACAGAGTAGCTTATGGGACATCTAGGGCTCTTAAACAATGAAACCCTGCCCCAAAACAACCAAACAAAGAAACACATAAACAAAGTGTAGTTTACTAGATGGCGCAGGTACAATCCATAAAACTAGCATTAGGGAGGTAGTAGCAGGTGAACGACTAAGGTCAAGGTCAGCATGTTGTTCAGACTGAGTTCAGGAAGAAAGAGACATGTTAAACAGACCATCCGTTTCAAAAACCAACCAAATAACCAAACAACCAAACAACCCAAAACCAGACAAGCAATCAAGCAAAGCAAAAATTACCCAAAACACAATTCTAAAAGAAAATCCTCCAGAGAGCTTAAGGTCCAGTGAGATGGCCCAAAGAGCAATAGCACTTGCCGCCCAAGTAAGTGCTGAGTTCAGTAATGGGGCCCTCGGGTGGAAGGAGAGAAACCACTGCAGTTTTGAGTCCTCCCCCATCTACACGCATGCTCTGCTGCTGGTACACCAATACACAAATGTAGCAAGACAGTTATCAAGTACAGAACAGCATGAGAGCTGATCCAGGAAGGTGGTGAAATAAAGCTTCAGGAGACTGAAGAAGGATGGCTCCAAACTGACTCTATCTAGCCGACACAATGTGATTCTGTCTCTCCCAACCAAATACCAATAATTGTAGCTCAGTGGTAAGTAGGCAGCTCAGTCTCTCGTCCTAGTTTTCATGAATGAAACCCAGTGAAGGTTCTAATCCCGTTGGTCAAGAGAAAACAGGTTTCTCCAAAGAGCTAAGGATGTCTCTTGGGAAAAGCAAGGAGAAATCCATACTGGAAAGAAAGAATTTCAGTGTAAATTGGGTCCAAGGTAAAAGAGACATTGAGCTGGATGGCACTGATGCACAGGGAATTATGGAGCCTAGGGGCTACCACTGACCTTGATAAGTTACTCAGCACTATAGTTCTTAATGGAAGAGTTAAAAGTACCTCTGGTCAAAGATAAAGATAATGACTCATTTTTACTGAGCCTGATAAATTTCCAGCCTTAGACACAATGTAGGCTTTTGCCAAAACACCCAAGGGTGGGAAAGGGGCTTTGTTCAGGTCCAGGCTTTGTACTCAGTGGGAGGGAATAGATTCCAGATCCTATTATATTCCTGCAAGCTTATTTGGAGCGATTTTCGGTGATTGACCTGTGTCCCTCTGCGGAGCATGTCCTGGGTGTCCTTGAAGAAGTTCATGCAAAGGGTGGGGCACAGTAGATTCTTATGTTTAGTCTGCATGGTTTCTCCAAAGTGCTAGGAGCCCTGTCCTGGTGACTTTGGCCTTCTGTTGCATGATTGTCAGAGTAGGAGGTTGGGGAGCCTGGCAGGTTTTCTTGTTTTGGTTTGTTTCTTGTTTGTTTGTTTATGTGACTTCTGCCCTTGAGGGTTTCCTCTGGACTTGACTGAGGATGCGATCCTGCTGCTAAGCCCTGTTCTTTCTCTGGCCAACATACTCCAGCCCCTTTGCTGATCTGGTGCTCTGAGATATTATTCTGGTAGCTTGCTGCCCTCTAGCACCAATGAATGTGTAGCAGCTGCTTCACAGTTGTGACCTTAGAATATAGCCACTCACATCTTCCTTGCACACACAATTCCTTTCTGTTGTCACCCCTGAGCTACACCTGTAGGAACTTGAAAGGAACATTGTGTGACTCAGAACACCTGTTTGCTGCCCAAAGCTGTGAGCTACCATTAACTTCCTTGATTGTCAATTGGATTTAACAGGCAGAAGCCACAGACTACAGGCTTGGAATCCAGTGGAACTTCTGAGAATGGCTTCTCCCAACATTTTCTTCAGAAATTTGGCTATCACGGGACACTGGCAACAATTAGGCTTGATCCTCAACCTGTGAATATCTGGTAACTTTCTTCCAGAAGTGCCTAGTGAGTAATCTCAGGGGCAGGCTTGCCAGTTCTAAGGTTGTGAAGAAACTGTCCTTAAGACTGGGGCTCACCTTAACAAGTCACTTGCCTTCTCCATGTTGCCGGTGCTCTCATAATCAAGAGTGATACAGCTAACAACCTTCAAGTTTCTAGGACTGTACTATATTACTTCTCACATTTGGATACTGAGATCCTTTCCTGTATTGAACCCCAGCTCTAATTTTATGGCTGCCTAGATAAAAGAGTTTCCATCTATAACCTAGGCTACATGCAAAGTAAAGAGTCCATAGCTCTGCATCCTTGTGTGGTAAGAGCCTTTTACCTGTCTAGCTCCTGTCTTGTTGGCTTATCTGTAGACTATGTGCCAAGCTGATCCTTGATCATGTTTACCTCATATTTACTGAATGTATGGTTCAGCAGTTAAGAGCACTGGGAATACAGGACACAGAAGCTGCAACATATAAGCAGGCAAATGAACCGGATGTATTCCTTAGAGAATCCAGTACTCTAAAATGCTCAGTTATATCTCCATCCCCTTTACATTGCTTTTCCTTTACTGAAAATAATTTTTTCATAAAATGTCTTGTAACACAAGGAGAATGAAGGAGAAGGCCCTGGTCCTGGAAAGGCTCAATACAGCAGTGTAGGGGAATATCAGGACAAGGATAAAGGAGGCGTTCGATTGGGGAACAGGGGGAGGGAAGAGGTCTAATGGGACTTTTGGGAGGGGGTGATCCAGGCAAGGAGAAAACATTTGAAATGTAAATAAAGGCCAGACAATGATGGAGCACACCTTTAATCCCAGGACCTGGGAGGCAGAGGCAGGCAGATTTCTGAGTTCTTGGCCAGCCTGGTCTTCAGAGTGCATTCCAGGACAGCCATGGCTCTACAAAGAAACCCTGTCTTGAAAAAAACAAATCCAAAGCCCTCCCCCCAAAAGAAATGTAAATAAAGAATACATCTAATTTTAAAAAAAGAAAAGAAAAGAGAGGAAAAAGAAAAAAATGTGCAGTGGGCAGAGAGTAAAATAAAATAAATATAAACTTAGCTATTTATATATGTAGCATGATGTCTGACTGAAACAACATTGTTTGAATAATTTACATATGTTAATTATCAGGTATAAGTATATACTAACAGTAGCCACAAAGCTTCACAATCCTCATTACATTAATGTTTATCAAAATTAGCATATTTAATGATTTTTAGTGTAAATGTGAGGCTTAAGAAAACATGTTGCTACCATCTTTCAGATAGAATGTGTTTCTATTTAGTTTGCAGTAGGCAACATTTAACTGTGAAACATATCTAGCTCCCTATCTATCATTTCTTTGGGTTTTCATTAATTCATTTGTGTATTCGCTTTACCACCTGATCACATCCTGAAGTTGCTTTCTTCCCATACCTACCCTGTGACCCTTTCCCCCTCATTTCCTGCTCCCATTCTCCCCAGAGAAGAAGAGGCACACATGCCCTACCCCCAGCAGTTTCCACAATGCCCTGGCACACCAATTTACATCAGCTCTAAATACATCCGTGCCCACTGGGGCCAGACAAGGAAGCACAGTTAGGGGAAAAGTTTCCCATGGAAGGCCATGAAGTTGAATAAGAGAAACCCTGCTGTCTGGTTTTTATGAGACATGCAATAAGCCCATGATTCGCATCTGCTCCATATGTTCAGGGAGTCTAGGTCTAGACCTTGCATGCTTTTGATGGTGGGTGGTTCAGTCTCTGATAAACCCCAATGAGTCCAGGAAATTTGGTACTCTTGATCTCCTTGTGGTAAATTGACACCATCTGACTCCCTCAAACCTCCTTTTGACTTTTCCCCAACTCTCTCTGAATTCTGCCTAATGTTTTGCTGTGCATATCCTTCTGGTGCCACTAGATGCTGGACGAAGATTCTTGTATGACAGTTATGCTAGGATTCTGTTCTTAAGCACAACCAAGTATCATCAAGAGTGTCAGAGTTTGGCTTTCTGACATGGGTTAATCCTCATGTTCCTCCAGTCTATAGTTGGCTATTCTTCCAAACTCAGCTCCAGGTTTATACCTGCACATATTGTAGGCAGGGAAAATTTTAGATGGAAGGTTTTGTTGGTGGGTTGGTGTTACCTTCCCCCCACTGGAAATCCTGCCTGACTACAGGAAGTGGCCACTTTCAGTCTCCCTATCACCAGCTCCTGAGTTTCCAGCCAAGGTCACTCCCATATACTCCCAGGAGCCTGCCCCATCCTGTGTGTCTGTCTTGTACCTGAGATGCCCCCAAATGGATTGTATTTCTCTCTCCCAGCACAGTGGAGGCGGCTCCTCCCAATACACTTGATTTCCATACCTCTCTTTGTGTCCCATACCAGCACCCATACAGTTCCCTCTGATCAACCACTAGTAATATACATTCTATTTACCTTACCTAGTGAGATTCAATCATCTTACCTAGGGCCCTAATCTTACTTAGTTTCTTTGAGTGTTTGGATTGTAGCATGCTTTTCCTGTAGTCTATGGGTAATATCCATGTATTAGTGAGTACATAGCATGCACATTCTTCTGGGTCACAATGACCTCACTAAGAATGGATATTTTCGAGTTCTATCTATTTGCCTGAAAATTGCATTATAATCCTTATTTTTAATATATGATTAGTATTCTATGACAGAAATGTACATGATTGTCCTTAACCACTCTTCAGTGAGAGACAGGTGGTGTGCTAACAGTTTCTGGTTATTATGAATAAAGGTGCTATGAATGAAGTTGAGCAAGTGTCCTTGTGCTATGACAGAACGAGTTTTGAGTTTATGGCCAGGAATTGTATAACTGGGCCTTGAAGTAGAATTATTTGTGATAATCACCCAGCTTGATTTCCAAATATGGTGTGCAAATTTACACACTCACCAGAAATGCAAGATTGTCTCCCTTGCTCCAAATCCTCACGTGCATGTGCGCTCATTTCCGTTTTTATCCTAGCCATGCTCATGTGTATAGGAAGGAATCTCAGACTCCTTACAATTTGCATTTTCCTAGGAATGTTGGATATTTCCTTAAGTATATCCTGGCAATTAGAGCTTTCCTGTTGAAAATTCTTTGTTGAATTCTGTACTCCATTTTTATTTTAAATGGAGTATTGGGTTTTTGATGTCTAATTTCTTGAGGTATTTACATTGTTTGATATCAACCCTCTGTCAAATGTACAGCTGGTGAAGATATTTTTGCCATTATTTAGGGTACTGTTTTGACCTACTGATGCTGTATTTGCCTTACTGAGGATTTCTACTTTCTTGAGGTCACACTTGAAAAGTATTGGTCTTAGTGCCTGATCTATGGGTGTTCTGTTCAGGAAGTGTCACCTTTTACAATGAGTTCAAGAGCCCTGACATTATTAATGATATTCTCTTCACCCAGCCACTGACAAAAACAGATGCAGAGACCCACAGACAAATATTAGACAAAGTTCAGGGAATCTTGTTGAAGACTAGAGGGAATATTGAAGGAGTCAGAGAGTTCAAGGACACCAGAAGAAAACCTACAGAATCAACCAACCTAGTCTCATAAGGGCTCAAGGAGATTGAACCACTGGAGCCCAACACTAGCTAGGCTGCTGCTCAACAACTAAGCTCAATTAATACACCTGAAACTTCACATATTCTCTTCACAGTGTGCTGTAGGGGAAAATCATGGGAGACACACACAACTCAAGCAACTTCAGTTTAATAAATTACTTCATTTTGTGAAATATTTGTGAAACGGAGGGCTTTTTAAGACTTTTTCATTTTGGTGTATATGCATATGTATTGTGCATAATGTGTAAAAGCCAGGATCCACAGATATCTGAAGAGATGGACCTACCACCTGAAGCTTGAGTTCCAGCTGGAGGCATCTGATGATAAAAGTGCTGAAACCAAACTTTGGCCCTCTTTTCTAGCAAAATGTACTATTAAAACAGGAGCCACCTCCTTTAATACGTGGGGTTTGGCTTCTTTGATTGGTTGTCTGTCTGTAGAGCATGAAAGGAGTTTGCTGTGGGCAAGCATGGAGCAAGTTCAAAGGTTCAAAGCAACAAGGCCTGTGAAGTTGAATAGCAGGCAGGGAGAGGAGGGATGGGAAGGAATAAAAAAGAAGTGTGACAGACATATAGGTTGTTCTTATGAATTCTTCTTTAGCACATGCTAACCTAGAGATCCATATGTGAATCACCTTAGCTTATAACATTATCCATGTACCCAGGATTTTGAATCATTACATGTCTGGCATCCATGTGTTCATTTTGACTCTCTCCAGAGGGTATTTGTTGCAGAATGATTAAAGGTAGATACTTTATGCTAGTTACACACCAGGAATGACATCTAAAAAAAGAAGCCTGGTTCTGTTTATTGACTTGACATTACAGTTCAGAACAAAAGTTGGCAAGTCCATTACAGAGCATCTCTTAATCTGTCCTGGCAGACGTCACTCAAAACAGCCAAGTTGTCATCCTGACTCCACAATTCCTCTGTTCACACAGTCCAACAGATTGTTTCCCATGCCAAGCTCAGCTTCCAGGATCTCAGTTCTTGTACAGTCTTTTGTTTCCAAGCATGTGTAAAGTGTCTGAAGTCACAGTCTCTGACCACCATGCATGAGAGATGTGTCCCAGTCCTGTCTGTTATTCACATCAGGAAGTCCTGTATCCATGCTCAGTGCCAGCAAAAACAAAATCTCGCACCTTGGCCATAGACACAGCGCTCACCACATTTAGGACAATTATCTGTAGCAAAGGAGATGTTCTTGGGCTGCCTTATTGCCCTGAGAGTTTCCAGGATCTGCAGACAAAGTTGGGCAAATCTTACTCTGGAGACATGAGCCAACCTATCATAGCACTCCAGAGGGGCAGGGTAGTGTTCCACATTCATCTTGCTCCAGTTGATTGTGTCCTCCAAAGGGTCCTTCAGGATGGGCATGGAGAAGCAATTGTTGCAGAAGTTGATCTTGGTGAGCTGAGAGCAATGTGTGAGGGCAGGTAGGAGGGCAATGAGCTGGGAGTCCTTCACCCTACATCCCTGAAAATCCAGAGTATCTAGAGTATCTGCCACTTTTTGGAGGAGACATTTCATAGGCATCAGATCTAAATCTGTTAGAACCACACCTCTCATTTCCAGATGTTTTAGCTGAAAGACACTCTGGCAGTGGGAGAAGGAATCCAAGTCTGACTGTGAAAGTTGGTAGTGAGTGACCAAAAGGGAGCTCAGTGGCGTCATCAGGTGCCTAGAGATGAAGGGGACCAGAGGGTTAGTTCTGGCAAATGGTGATGGAGAGCATGGGGTGGGCTTTTCAATGTCTTAGAAGGGAACAGGGACCCCAAGCTGAGTGTGAGCAAATGATCACAGATATTATCTGAGATGCTTCCTTTTGGAATCAGCTTAGTGAAGTCAAACCCACACTTGATCTGCTGGCCATAGTCTCAAGCAGAAAACCATTATACCCTATAAAACCCAGGAAAACAAGGAGTAAGTTTCATGCCAGGAGAGTCCTGACAGGATCTAGGGACATGACCTGTGGCCTCAGTCAATGCTGCATTGCACCCTGACCTCTCCACAGTCACACATGCTATCATGCAGATGCCCACACTCCCTCTTGTCTCATGCACTCAGCCCTACTGAGGGTCAAGCATTTCACTCACGGAGAAGTATGGGGAGAGGGAAGGCTGTGCCCACAGATCTAAGCAGACAGCTTACCTTCTCACATTGCTGCTGAGTCCCTCAAGATCTACGTACATTCAACTCTTCCTGTCCCCTTTTTGATGGATTGTTTGCCTATGATTCCAAGAAGAATTTCCAGCCCTCCTGACCATATCTGACCTACTCCTTATCTCCCTTTTGTCCTCTGCTTCAGGCATGCTCATTTAAGACTTGGAATCACTACACATTACTTACATATTCTAAGGAGCCCCTAAATGTTTGTTCCCAGTGACTGACAGACAGGCATCCTGGACCACTAATCTTTAAAATGGAAGAGGAAAATTTGCTCTGCTAGCTGACCCAGTCCTTCATCCTTGCTCACCTGAGGACCTGATTCATGTGGTCTTTGAGGAAATGGACACCACTCATGGAGAGATGCTGGAGACAATTGAATTTGGAGAAGACAGATATGAACTCCTGGATATACTGCTCTTCTCTGTCTCCTGTCCTATTGGAAATCTTGAAGACGTTCTTGTAGAGGGGTGCCAGGAAGAGTTTGCAAAGATTTCTCATCTGCCCAAAGCAGGAAGCAAATTCGGCCAGCTTGTACAAATTCCACTGAGTGTTCAGTTCCAATTCCTCAATATGCTCTGGATGAAATATATTCAAGATCTTGCTGATAAAGTCCATGGGCATAGCCCAGATCTTCATCTTTGCACAACACAAATGTAGGGAGTCCTTTCTCTGCTGGGCCCACTTCAAGAAGGCTGCTTGTGCTTCATCAAGGCGTGGCCTGAGGCACAACTCAGCTACCACCTTCAGCTGCCTCCTCACTGCATATCTGGGAAGGACCTTCACTACTGGCTTCTCATCCAAGGGCTCTGAAGAACAGCTATCGTCCTCTGTACCAGCCCATATGTTCCAAAAGGCATGGTGCACATTCCTCAGGTCCAGAACCTGAAGTTTTCCCCTGCTGAGGGTGAACACATGTCAAGTATCAGCAGCCGCGATGACCCTCAGTAAGGTTTCACTAAGTGACTCTATAGTGAAATACCCCTCAGCCTGCCAAGCTGTATATTTTTTAAACAACAGTGCAATGTGCACACATGCATGCTGCACAATTTTCTCTGAGCTGCATGTGTGGCCCTGACCACTTTCCTTCCTCTAAGTTACTCATTATTTCTCCCTAGTCCCATTATTAATGGTTTTAGGAATGGCAGGGATAGATGGGCACATTCGACTGTGAGGTTGCTTGGATCAGAGCCCTAATCCACTGATAACTGTAATTAGTCCAAGCACACAATAGCTATAAGGTTCCTGAATCACTGTCTGGTGATCCCATCAGAAGCCATTCGCAATGACCCCACAATCTCTACTGTGCACCCCACATGGTCTCTTATATAATACTTGACCTTTGCTCACCTGGGGTGAAACCCTTTAGTCAGTCGCATGTCTATTCCATCTAGCACAGCTTGCAACATTTCCAGTTTAGGCGTGTTCATCAATGCCCCCACAGGGAGACAGGGGAAAGGCCAGGCTGCCAACATTGCCTTTATGAGCTTTGTTTGTCTGCCACTGAAAGCCTCCTTGAACAGTGCTGGGAAGAGTACAGAGGGAAGATCCTCCAGAGAGGATATGGCCAAAGCCTCATCTCTCACCAGAGACTGAATTGCCAGCTTCTTGAGTGTGGCTGCGCTCTGAATACTCATCTTCTAAAGTCTCGAGTCAAAAGACTCCTGCCAAGAAGTCAGAAAGGAATACACGTTCAAGACAAACTTAATACAACTTCCTCAACATTATATCAACTACTAAGCTTCTGAGCTAATTCTCTACAGTAACAGAGAAATCAATTTTCCTGTTTAACCTAAACTGGTAGTGGAAAGAGAGGCTCCCACAATGATAATGTGGAAGTCTTTATATCAAGCAAATATTCACATAATTGTCAGATCAAAATAATTTATGTAGGACCCTTTCTCAAAAACAAAATAAAATATCTCAAACCTATGCAAACAAAAAGAAACGGAGGAAACAAGCATACCAATGTAAATCCATGAGTTATGGATCAAGATTAATTCCCAGAAAACAGAATGACTTCAGTGCATTTCTACAATATTGAATCTTACCTGTGTCTGGGAAATAGAATATGTCCGCAGAGCAAATGTGTGTGTAAGAGGCAATGGAAAAGCTAAGGCAATACACATGAGTAAATCACATGTGTCATTTCAGCTTTATGATGTGGAAGGATATCAAAGATACCTGGCTTACAGGTCTACAGTGTAATCCAGGGTCTCAGAAAAAATAAAGACCATTACAGTGAAGGGGAAACATGAGGGAGCATTTTCATCAGATTGTCTGATTTGGAGCTTACCTAGAGGCACATGGCCAGCTCTAAGAGAGTTGGAACAACATACAGAATCCTTGTCTCAAACAGTTATATCAGGCAAAGTAATGGAATATATACACAAGCTATCATGGGATATTATTGGTGATGAGGCGAAAATTTCATTTGCAATGAAACCCAAGATCCTCAACATGTTCCTCTTAAGGAGTCTGAATTTCTCTATATCAAACTGCATGACACAAGGAAAAAAATGGTTTACATACCAGTTGAACAATGCAGATATGTTGCCAAATCCCAGCCGAATCAGGGAGTTTTCCAAGATGCAAGCCTCTGACTGTGATATGTGGCTCCATGGAAGCCTTTATATACATCTCTGCTTGCCCCTCCCTATTGTAGCCACACCCTTCAAACCCAAACCGGAATTGGATTTCCTGGTTTAATCTCCACCCTTTAAATTATAGATCAAAGTTGTAATCATTTCACTCATTGAATCAGAAGGACTTGTGATAACAAATTTCCCACTCATCTTCATTAACACACACAAACACACCCAAAAGTTTTTGGATAAATAAAAAACATTCCATTTGTTAATACACCATACAACACCATGTGGGTACATTTATTCCTTCATTTGCATAAGATCTATTCAGTTTTCAAGTTGTACCAGTGACCATGTCATGCTCTGAATCCAAGGTTGTTTTAGAGGTCCAATTCTAGGAATCCTTCAGCCTCAGAAACCTTCTTATGGCTAGGATTATTGTTATGAATAACTATTTCTTGTTTGATTTTATTCATGTGACCAGAGTTTGCATCAGGTAAGGGTTTAATCGGTTTTTGATGAGAGACACGACCTAATTGGAAGATATTCCTTTTCACTGGATTTGGAACAGATTGCTATGTCAGAGACAGAAATATACATTGAAGCTCAAGGAATGAAGTGGATGCTCGGTCAATAAATTTCAGCATCAACAACTCTAGAGGTGGTGCCCGAGCATAGCTTGACCCCATTACTATAGTAGCCAGGGTTCTTCATGTACTCAGATGGTCGGGAGCTACCCCACATACCGGAATTCTCCCTACAACTCTCTTTGCAGCAGACAAGATGGGGCATGCAGCAAGGATGCTGGGACATCCCTGAGATAGGATGCTCAGTCCATGGTCATGTTCATCTAAATTGTAAGCCGTAGTATTGTGTGATCTCTACAAAGCCTGCTTCCTAAATGGACGAAAGCAAACAGAAAAAGGAGGGTGTGAGGGAGATGGTGCCCTTGGCTCCTAAGGAAGCAGAGAGTAAGTCAACTAGGATCAGCCAAAAAGCCTTCCTCAAGGAGATGTAATCTAGAGTGGGACGTGGGCTGAAGGGTTGCTTTAGAAAGTGTGAGGACCTGTCAATCTTCTATTCCTATCATCTATGTGGTGGCTTGAAATGATCTGTGATTACAGTTCCAGCCAATCTGAAACCCCATTCTGACCTGCTAGGGCAGCAGGCCTGTGAGGGTTATCCATTCCTATTTGTACACAAGCACCACTCCCCATAAAATCAATCATCTTAAAACAGCAGCTCTATCTTGGGTTTTGTGGCACACACCTTTAATCCATCCCCTCAGGAGTCCAAGGTTGACTGGGTCAGTGAGTTCAAGGCTACCCTCATCTAAATAAATAATTCAAAAACCAGTAAAGCCTATGGAGTGAGGATCTGTCTTATAATTAAACCACAGCTGAGCAGGGTAGCACAGACCTAAATCTCAAGAGAGTCAGGGGCACCTTTGATGTTGAGGCCAAACTGGACCACAGAGTAGCTTATGGGACATCTAGAGCTCTTAAACAATGAAACCCTGCCCCAAAACAACAAAACAAAGAAACACATAAACAAAGTGTAGTTTACTAGATGGCGCAGGTACAATCCTTAAAACTAGCATTAGGGAGGTAGTAGCAGGTGAACGACTAAGGTCAAGGTCAGCATGTTGTTCAGACTGAGTTCAGGAAGAAGGAGACATGTTAAACAGACCATCCCTTTCAAAAACCAACCAAATAACCAAACAACCAAACAACCCAAAACCAGACAAGCAATCAAGCAAAGCAAAAATTACCCAAAACACAATTCTAAAAGAAAATCCTCCAGAGAGCTTAAGGTCCAGTGAGATGGCCCAAAGAGCAATAGCACTTGCCGCCCAAGTAAGTGCTGAGTTCAGTAATGGGGCCCTCGGGTGGAAGGAGAGAAACCACTGCAGTTTTGAGTCCTCCCCCATCTACACGCATGCTCTGCTGCTGGTACACCAATACGCAAATGAAGCAAGACAGTTATCAAGTACAGAACAGCATGAGAGCTGATCCAGGAAGGTGGTGAAAGCTTCAGGAGACCGAAGAAGGATGGCTCCAAACTGACTCTAACCTAGCCGACATAATGTGATTCTGTCTCACCCAACCAAATACCAATAATTGTAGCTCAGTGGTAAATAGGCAGCTCAGTCTCTTGTCCTAGTTTTCATTAATGACACCCAGTGAAGGTTCTAATCCCGTTGGTCAAGAGAAAACAGGTTTCTCCAAAGAGCTAAGACTGTCTCTTGGGAAAAGCAAGGAGAAATCCATACTGGAAAGAAAGAATTTCAGTGTAAATTGGGTCCAAGGTAAAAGAGACATTGAGCTGGATGGCACTGATGCACAGGGAATTATGGAGCCTAGGGACTACCACTGACCTTGATAAGTTACTCAGCACTATAGTTCTTAATGGAAGAGTTAAAAGTACCTCTGGTCAAAGATAAAGATAATGACTCATTTTTACTGAGCCTGATAAATTTCCAGCCTTAGACACAATGTAGGCTTTTGCCAAAACACCCAAGGGTGGGAAAGGGGCTTTGTTCAGGTCCAGGCTTTGTACTCAGTGGGAGGGAATAGATTCCAGATCCTATTATATTCCTGCAAGCTTATTTGGAGAGATTTTCTGTGATTGACCGGTGTCCCTCTGTGGAGCATGTCCTGGGTGTCCTTGAAGTAGTTCATGCAAAGGGTGGGGCACAGTAGATTCTTATGTTTGGTCTGCATGGTTTCTCCAAAGTGCTAGGAGCCCTGTCCTGGTGACTTTGGCCTTCTGTTGCATGATTGTCAGAGTAGGAGGTTGGGGAGCCTGGCAGGTTTTCTTGTTTTGGTTTGTTTCTTGTTTGTTTGTTTATGTGACTTCTGCCCTTGAGGGTTTCCTCTGGACTTGACTGAGGATGCGATCCTGCTGCTAAGCCCTGTTCTTTCTCTGGCCAACATACTCCAGCCCCTTTGCTGATCTGGTGCTCTGAGATATTATTCTGGTAGCTTGCTGCCCTCTACCACCAATGAATGTGTAGCAGCTGCTTCACAGTTGTGACCTTAGAATTTAGCCACTCACATCTTCCTTGCACACACAATTCCTTTCTGTTGTCACCCCTGAGCTACACCTGTAGGAACTTCGAAGGAACATTGTGTGACTCAGAACACCTGTTTGCTGCCCAAAGCTGTGAGCTACCATTAACGTCCTTGATTGTCAATTGGATTTAACAGGCAGAAGCCACAGACTACAGGCTTGGAATCCAGTGGAACTTCTGAGAACGGCTTCTCCCAACATTTTCTTCAGAAATTTGGCTATCACAGGACACTGGCAACAATTAGGCTTGATCCTCAACCTGTGAATATCTGGTAACTTTCTTCCAGAAGTGCCTAGTGAGTAATCTCAGGGGCAGGCTTGCCAGTTCTAAGGTTGTGAAGAAACTGTCCTTAAGACTGGGGCTCACCTTAACGAGTCACTGGCCTTCTCCATGTTGCCGGTGCTCTCATAATCAAGAGTGATACAGCTCACAACCTTCAAGTTTCTAGGACTGTACTATATTACTTCTCACATTTGGATACTGAGATCCTTTCCTGTATTGAACCCCAGCACTAATTTTATGGCTGCCTAGATGAAAGAGTTTCCATCTATAACCTAGGCTACATGCAAAGTAAAGAGTCCATAGCTCTGCATCCTTGTGTGGTAAGAGCCTTTTACCTGTCTAGCTCCTGTCTTGTTGGCTTATCTGTAGACTATGTGCCAAGCTGATCCTTGATCATGTTTACCTCATATTTACTGAATGTATGGTTCAGCAGTTAAGAGCACTGGGGATACAGGACACAGAAGCTGCAACATATAAGCAGGCAAATGAACCGGATGTATTCGTTAGAGAATCCAGTACTCTAAAATGCTCAGTTATATCTCCATCCTCTTTACATTGCTTTTCCTTTACTGAAAATAATTTTTTCATAAAATGTCTTGTAACCCAAGGAGAATGAAGGAGAAGGCCCTGGTCCTGGAAAGGCTCAATACAGCAGTGTAGGGGAATATCAGGACAAGGATAAAGGAGGGGTTCGATTGGGGAACAGGGGGAGGGAAGAGGTCTAATGGTACTTTTGGGAGGGGGTGATCCAGGCAAGGAGAAAACATTTGAAATGTAAATAAAGGCCAGACAATGATGGAGCACACCTTTAATCCCAGGACCTGGGAGGCAGAGGCAGGCAGATTTCTGAGTTCTTGGCCAGCCTGGTCTTCAGAGTGCATTCCAGGACAGCCATGGCTCTACAAAGAAACCCTGTCTTGAAAAAAACAAATCCAAAGCCCTCCCCCAAAAAGAAATGTAAATAAAGAATACATCTAATTTTTAAAAAAGAAAAGAAAAGAGAGGAAAAAGAAAAAAATGTGCAGTGGGCAGAGAGTAAAATAAAATAAATATAAACTTAGCTATTTATATATGTTGCATGATGTCTGACTGAAGCAACATTGTTTGAATAATTTACATATGTTAATTATCAGGTATAAGTATATACTAACAGTAGCCACAAAGCTTCACAATCCTCATTACTTTACTGTATATCAAAATTAGCATATTTAATGATTTTTAGTGTAAACCTGAGGCTTAAGAAAACATGTTGCTACCATATTTCAGATAGAATGTGTTTCTATTTAGTTTGCAGCAGGCAACATTTAACTCTGAAGATATCTAGCTCCCTATCTATCATTTCTTTGGGTTTTCATTAATTCATTTGTGTATTCGCTTTACCACCTGATCACATCCTAAAGTTGCTTTCCTCCCATACCTACCCTGTGACCCTTTCCCCCTCATTTCCTGCTCCCATTCTCCCCAGAGAAGAAGAGGCACACATGCCCTACCCCCAGCAGTTTCCACAATGCCCTGGCACACCAATTTACATCAGCTCTAAATACATCCGTGCCCACTGGGGCCAGACAAGGAAGCCCAGCTCTGGGAAAAGTTTCCCATGGAAGGCCATGAAGTTGAATAAGAGAAACCCTGCTGTCTGCTTTTTATGAGACATGCAATAAGCCCAAGAATCGCATCTGCTCCATATGTCCAGAGAGCCTAGGTCTAGACCTTGCATCCTCTTTGATGGTGGGTGGTTCAGTCTCTGATAAACCCCAATGAGTCCGGGAAACTTGGTTCTCTTGATCTCCTTGTGGTAAATTGACACCATCTGACTCCCTCAATCCTCCTTTTGACTTTTCCCCAACTCTCTCTGAATTCTGCCTAATGTTTTGCTGCGCATATCCTTCTGGTGCCACCAGATGCTGGATGTAGATTCTTGTATGACAGTTATGCTAGTATTCTGTTCTTAAGCACAACCAAGTATCATCAAGAGTGTCAGAGTTTGGCTTTCTGACATGGGTTAATCCTCATGTTTCTCCAGTCTATAGTTGGCTATTCTTTCAAACTCAGCTCCAGGTTTATACCTGCACATATTGTAGGCAGGGAAAATTTTAGATGGAAGGTATTGTTGGTGGGTTGGTGTTACCTTACCCCCACTGGAAATCCTGCCTGACTACTGGATGTGGCCACTTTCAGTCTCTCTATCCCCAGCTCCTGAGTTTCCAGCCAAGGTCACTCCCATATACTCCCAGGAGCCTGCCCCATCCTGTGTGTCTGTCTTGTACCTGAGATGCCCCCAATTGGATTGTATTTCTCTCTCCCAGCACAGTGGAGGCAGCTCCTTCCAACACAGTTGATTTCCATACCTCTCTTTGTGTCCCATACCAGCACCCATACAGTTCCCTCTGATCAACCACTAGTAATATAGATTCTATTTACCTTACCTAGTGAGATTCAATCATCTTACCTAGGGCCCTAATCTTACTTAGTTTCTTTGAGTGTTTGGATTGTAGCATGCATTTCCTGTAGTCTATGGGTAATATCCATGTATTAGTGAGTACATAGCATGCACATTCTTCTGGGTCACAATGACCTCACTAAGAATGGATATTTTCGAGTTCTATCTATTTGCCTGAAAATTGCATTATAATCCTTATTTTTAATATATGATTAGTATTCCATGACAGAAATGTACATGATTTTCCTTATCCACTCTTCAGTGAGAGACAGGTGGTGTGCTAACAGTTTCTGGTTATTATGAATAAAGGTGCTAGGAATGAAGTTGAGCAAGTGTCCTTGTGCTATGGCAGAACAAGTTTTGAGTTTATGGCCAGGAATTGTATAACTGGGCCTTTAAGTAGAATTATTTGTGATAATCACCGAGCTTGATTTCCAAATATGGTGTGCAAATTTACACACTCACCAGAAATGCAAGATTGTCTCCCTTGCTCCAAATCCTCACCTGCATGTGCGCACATTTCAGTTTTTATCCTACCCATGCTCATGTGTATAGGAAGGAATCTCAGACTTCTTACAATTTGCATTTTCCTAGGAATGTTGGATATTTCCTTAAGTATATCCTGGCAATTAGAGCTTTCCTGTTGAAAATTCTTTGTTGAATTCTGTACTCCATTTTTATTTTAAATGGAGTATTGGGTTTTTGATGTCTAATTTCTTGAGGTATTTACATTGTTTGATGTCAACCCTCTGTCGAATGTACAGCTGGTGAAGATATTTTTGCCATTATTTAGGGTACTGTTTTGACCTACTGATGCTGTATTTGCCTTACTGAGGATTTCTACTTTCTTGAGGTCACACTTGAAAAGTGTTGGTCTTAGTGCCTGATCTATGGGTGTTCTGTTCAGGAAGTGTCACCTTTTACAATGAGTTCAAGAGCCCTGACATTATTAATGATATTCTCTAAATAGAATCCTAGAATAACTTCTTTTGAGACGTTTCACCCAGCCACTGACAAAAACAGATGCAGAGACCCACAGACAAATATTAGACAAAGTTCAGGGAATCTTGTGGAAGACTAGAGGGAATATTGAAGGAGTCAGAGAGTTCACGGACACCAGAAGAAAACCTACAGAATCAACCAACCTAGTCTCATAAGGGCTCAAGGAGATTGAACCACTGGAGCCCAACACTAGCTAGGCTGCTGCTCAACAACTAAGCTCAATTAATACATCTGAAACTTCACATAATCTCTTCACAGTGTGCTGTAGAGGAAAATCATGGGAGACACACACAACTCAAGCAACTTCAGTTTAATAAATTAGTTCATTTTGTGAAATATTTGTGAAATGGAGGGCTTTTTAAGCCTTTTTCATTTTGGTGTATATGCATATGTATTGTGCATAATGTGTAAAAGCCAGGATCCACAGATATCTGAAGAGATGGACCTACCACCTGAAGCTTGAGTTCCAGCTGGAGGCATCTGATGATAAAAGTGCTGAAACCAAACTTTGGCCCTCTTTTCTAGCAAAATGTACTATTAAAACAGGAGTCACCTCCTTTAATACGTGGGGTTTGGCTTCTTTGATTGGTTGTCTGTCTGTAGAGCATGAAAGGAGTTTGCTGTGGGCAAGCATGGAGCAAGTTCAAAGGTTCAAAGCAACAAGGTCTGTGAAGTTGAATAGCAGGCAGGGAGAGGAGGGATGGGAAGGAATAAAAAAGAAGTGTGAGAGACATGTAGGTTGTTCTTATGAATTCTTCTTTAGCACATGCTAACCTAGAGATCCATATGTGAATCACCTTAGCTTATAACATTATCCATGTACCCAGGATGTTGAATCATTACATGTCTGGCATCCATGTGTTCATTTTGACTCTCTCCAGAGGGTATTTGTTGCAGAATGATTAAAGGTAGAGACTTTATGCTAGTTACACACCAGGAATGACTTCTAAAAAAAGAACCCTGGTTCTGTTTATTGGCTTGACATTACAGTTCAGAAAAAAAGTTGGCAAGTCCATTACAAAGCATCTCTTAATCTGTCCTGGCAGACGTCACTCAAAACAGCCAAGTTGTCATCCTGACTCCACAAGTCCTCTGTTCACACAGTCCAACAGATTGTTTCCCATGCCAAGCTCAGCTTCCAGGATCTCAGTTCTTGTACAGTCTTTTGTTTCCAAGCATGTATAAAGTGTCTGAAGTCACAGTCTCTGACCACCATGCATGAGAGGTGTGTCCCAGTCCTGTCCGTTATTCACATCAGGAAGTCCTGTATCCATGCTCAGTGCCAGCAAAAACAAAATCTCGCACCTTTGCCATAGACACAGCGCTCACCACATTTAGGACAATTATCTGTAGCAAAGGAGATGTTCTTGGGCTGCCTTATTGCCCTGAGAGTTTCCAGGAGCTGCAGACAAAGTTGGGCAAATCTTACTCTGGAGACATGAGCCAACCTATCATAGCACTCCAGAGGGGCAGGGTATTGTTCCACATTCATCTTGCTCCAGTTGACTGTGTGCTCCAAAAGGTCCTTCAGGATGGGCATGGAGAAGCAATTGTTGTAGAAGTTGATCTTGGTGAGCTGAGAGCAATGTGTAAGAGCAGGTAGGAGGGCAATGAGCTGGGAGTCCTTCACCCTACATCCCTGAAAATCCAGAGTCTCTAGAGTATCTGCCACTTTTTGGAGGAGACATTTCATAGGTATCAGATCCAAATCTGTTAGAACCACACCTCTCATTTCCAGATGTTTTAGCTGAAAGACACTCTGGCAGTGGGAGAAGGAATCCAAGTCTGACTGTGAAAGTTGGTAGTGAGTGACAGAAAGGGAGCTGAGTGGCGTCATCAGGTGCCTAGAGATGAAGGGGACCAGAGGGTTAGTTCTGGCAAATGGTGATGGAGAGCATGGGGTGGGCTTTTCACTGTCTTAGAAGGGAACAGGGACCCCAAACTGAGTGTGAGCAAATGATCAAAGATATTATCTGAGATGCTTCCTTTTGGAATCAGCTTAGTGAAGTCAAACCCACACTTGATCTGCTGGCCATAGTCTCAAGCAGAAAACCATTATACCCTATAAAACCCAGGATACCAAGGAGGAAGTTTCATGCCAGGAGAGTCCTGACAGGATCTAAGGACATGACCTGTGGCCTCAGTCAATGCTGCATTGCACCCTGACCGCTCCACAGTCACTCATGCTATCATGCAGATGCCCACACTCCCTCTTGTCTCATGCACTCAGCCCTACTGAGGGTCAAGCATTTCACTCACGGAGAAGTACGGGGAGACGGAAGGCTGTGCCCACAGATCTAAGCAGACAGCTCACCTTCTCACATTGCTGCTGAGTCCCTCAAGATCTAAGTACATTCAACTCTTCCTGTCCCCTTTTTGATGGATTGTTTGCCTAGGATTCCAAGAAGAATTTCAAGCCCTCCGGACCATATCTGACCTCCTCCTTATCTCCCTTTTGTCCTCTGCTTCAGGCATGCTCATTTAAGACTTCGAATCACTACACATTACTTACATATTCTAAGGAGCCCCTAAATGTTTGTTCCCAGTGACTGACAGACAGGCACCCTGGACCACTAATCTTTAAAATGGAAGAGCAAAATTTGCTCTGCTAGCTGACCCAGTCCTCCATCCTTGCTCACCTGAGGACCTGATTCATGTGGTCTTTGAGGAAATGGACACCACTCATGGAGAGATGCTAGAGACAATTGAATTTGGAGAAGACAGATATGAACTCCTGGATATACTGCTCTTCTCTGTCTCCTGTCCTATTGGCAATCTTGAAGACGTTCTTGTAGAGGGGTGCCAGGAAGAGTTTGCAAAGATTTCTCATCTGCCCAAAGCAGGAAGCAAATTCAGCCAGCTTGTACAAATTCCACTGAGTGTTCAGTTCCAATTCCTCAATATGCTCTGGATGAAATATATTCAAGATCTTGCTGATAAAGTCCATGGGCATAGCCCAGATCTTCATCTTTGCACAAAACAAATGTAGGGAGTCCTTTCTCTGCTGGGCCTACTTCAAGAAGGCTGCTTGTGCTTCATCAAGGCGTGGCCTGAGGCACAACTCAGCTACCACCTTCAGCTGCCTCCTCACTGCATATCTGGGAAGGACCTTCACTACTGGCTTCTCATCCAAGGGCTCTGAAGAACAGCTATCGTCCTCTGTACCAGCCCATATGTTCCAAAAGGCATGGTGCACATTCCTCAGGTCCAGAACCTGAAGATTTCCCCTGCTGAGGGTGAACACATGTCAAGTATCAGTAGCCGCGATGACCCTCAGTAAGGGTTCACTAAGTGACTCTATTCAGCCGAAATACCCCTCAGGCTGCCAAGCTGTATATTTTTTAAACAACAGTGCAATGTGCACACATGCATGCTGCACAATTTGCTCTGAGCTGCATGTGTGGCCCTGACCACTTTCCTTCCTCTAAGTTACTCATTATTTCTCCCTAGTCCCATTATTAATGGTTTTAGGAATGGCAGGGATAGATAGGCACATTCTACTGTGAGGCTGCTTGGATCAAAGCCCTAATCCACTGATAACTGTCCTTAGTCCAAGCACACAATAGCTATAAGGTTCCTGAATCACTGTGTGGTGATCCCATCAGAAGCCATTCGCAATGACCCCTCAATATCTACTGTGTACCCCACATGGTCTCTTATATAATACTTGACCTTTGCTCACCTGGGGTGAAACCCTTTAGTCAGTCGCATGTCTATTCCATCTAGCACAGCTTGCAACATTTCCAGTTTAGGCGTCTTCATCAATGCCCCCACAGGGAGACAGGGGAAAGGCCAGGCTGCCAACATTGCCTTTATGAGCTTGGTTTGTCTGCCACTGAAAGCCTCCTTGAACAGTGCTGGGAAAAGTAGAGAGGGGAGATCCTCCAGAGAGGATATGGCCAAAGCCTCATCTCTCACCAGAGACTGAATTGCCAGCTTCTTGAGTGTGGCTGCGGTCTGAATACTCATCTTCTAAAGTCTCGAGTCAAAAGACTCCTGCCAAGAAGTCAGAAAGGAATACACGTTCAAGACAAACTTAATACAACTTACTGAACATTATATCAACCACTAAGCTTCTGAGCTAATGCTCTAACAGTAACAGAGAAATCAATTTGCCTGTTTAACCTAAACTGGTAGTGGAAAGAGAGGCTCCCACAATGATAATGTGGAAGTCTTTATATCAAGCAAATATTCACATAATTGTCAGATCAAAATATTTTATGTAGGACCCTTTCTCAAAAACAAAATAAAATATCTCAAACCTATGCAAACAAAAAGAAACCGAGGAAACAAACATACCAATGTAAATCCATGAGTTATGGATCAAGATTAATTCCCAGAAAACAGAATGACTTCAGTGCATTTCTACAAGATTGAATCTTACCTGTGTCTGGGAAGTAGAATATGCCCACAGAGCAAACGTGTGTGTAAAAGAGGCAATTGAAAAGCTAAGGCAATACACATGAGTAAATCACATGTGTCATTTCAGCTATATGATGTGGAAGGATATCAAAGATACCTGGCTTACAGGTCTACAGTGTAATCCAGGGTCTCAGAAAAAATAAAGACCATTACAGTGAAGGGGAAACATGAGGGAGCATTTTCATCAGATTGTCTGATTTGGAGCTTACCTAGAGGCACATGGCCAGCTCTAAGAGAGTTGGAACAACATACAGAATCCTTGTCTCAAACAGTTATATCAGGGAAAGTAATGGAATATATACACAAGCTATCATGGGATATTATTGGTGATGAGGCGAAAATTTCATTTGCAATGAAACCCAAGATCCTCAACATGTTCCTCTTAAGGAGTCTGAATTTCTCTATATCAAACTGCATGACCCAAGGAAAAAAATGGTTTACATACCAGTTGAACAATGCAGATATGTTGCCAAATCCCAGCCGAATCAGGGAGTTTTCCAAGATGCAAGCCTCTGACTGTGATATGTGGCTCCATGGAAGCCTTTATATACATCTCTGCATGCCCCTCCCTATTGTAGCCACACCCTTCAAACCCAAACCGGAATTGGATTTCCTGGTTTAATCTCCACCCTTTAAATTATAGATCAAAGTTGTAATCATTTCACTCATTGAATCAGAAGGACTTGTGATAACAAATTTCCCACTCATCGTCATTCACACACACAAACACACCCAAAAGTTTTTGGATAAATAAAAAACATTCCATTTGTTAATACACCATACAACACCATGTGGGTACATTTATTCCTTCATTTGCATAAGATCTATTCAGTTTTCAAGCTGTACCAGTGACCATGTCATGCTCTGAATCCAAGGTTGTTTTAGAGGTCCAATTCTAGGAATCCTTCAGCCTCAGAAACCTTCTTATGGCTAGGATTCTTGTTACGAATAACTATTTCTTGTTTGATTTTATTCATGTGACCAGAGTTTGCATCAGGTAAGGGTTTAATCGGTTTTTGATGAGAGACACGACATAATTGGAAGATATTCTTTTTCACTGGATTTGGAACAGATTGCTATGTCAGAGATAGGAATATACATTGAAGCTCAAGGAATGAAGTGGATGCTCGGTCAATAAATTTCAGCATCAACCACTCTAGAGGTGGTGCCGGAGCATAGCTTGACCCCATTACTATACTAGCCAGGGTTCTGCATGTACGCAGATGGTCGGGAGCTACCCCACATACAGGAATTCTCCCTACAACTCTCTTTGCAACAGACAAGATCGGGCATACAGCAAGGATGCTGGGACATCCCTGAGATAGGATGCTCAGTTCATGGTCATGTTCATCTAAATTGTAAGCCGTAGTATTGTGTGATCTCTACAAAGCCTGCTTCCTAAATGGACGAAAGCAAACAGAAAAAGGAGGGTGTGAGGGAGATGGTGCCCTTGGCTCCCAAGGAAGCAGAGAGTAAGTCAACTAGGATCAGCCAAAAAGCCTTCCTCAAGGAGATGTAATCTAGAGTGGGACGTGGGCTGAAGGGTTGCTTTAGAAAGTGTGAGCACCTGTCCATCTTCTATTCCTATCATCTATGTGGTGGCTTGAAATGATCTGTGATTACAGTTCCAGCCAATCTGAAACCCCATTCTGACCTGCTAGGGCAGCAGGCCTGTGAGGGTTATCCATTCCTATTTGTACACAAGCACCACTCCCCATAAAATCAATCATCTTAAAACAGCAGCTCTATCTTGGGTTTTGTGGCACACACCTTTAATCCATCCCCTCAGGAGTCCAAGGTTGACTGGGTCAGTGAGTTCAAGGCTACCATCATCTAAATAAAGAATTCAAAAACCAGTAAAGCCTATGGAGTGAGGATCTGTCTTGTAATTAAACCAGAACTGAGCAGGTTAGCAGAGACCTAAATCTCAAGAGAGGCAGGGGAACCTTTGATGTTGATGCCAAACTGGACCACAGAGTAGCTTATGGGACATCTAGGGCTCTTAAACAATGAAACCCTGCCCCCAAACAACCAAACAAAGAAACACATAAACAAAGTTGTAGCTGCCAGCAGCCACTTGTAAACCGGATTACCTGTTGAGAGAATTTTGGGGTTACAGGGACAGAGGAGGCGACAAGAAATTTGAGTCAAGGCGGGAATTCTTGTCAAGACTGGTTTTAATAAGTTTAAGACAGGTTAAATAGTCTTTTGTGGGATCGACCAACCCCCCACAAGTCGGTGGCTTCAAAGGCGGTCCTGTGAGTTCTCTGGCTCCAGGTCTCAGCGGGTCGTCTGCCTTCGGGCTGTCGACTCAGGTAAACACCGGCTTGGGGGTGGTGTTGATAGCCGAGGTGTGGAGCCTTATTGTTCACAGGAACAAAGGCCGGAGGTAGCCATCGGAAGAGTTGGGCCGCTTGCCAGCCAGCTTAGTTGCGGGGGGGGGGGGAGGAGACAATTCCCCCTTAATTATTAATTTTAAACAACTCAGTGGAAATAAGTAAGTTCATCCAATGGATGACGGGCATTTATCAGTGAGTGAAAGCAGTGGCCCTAGCCCCCTTATGCGTTACGGACATCTTTTTCCGGGGGGGGGGGGGGGTTAGACCGCCTTTTTTAGGACAGTCTTTCGATGTCAAACCCCCATGTAGCTGGGCGTGCTTTTCAGGGAAACTCGGAGCCAGGAATTTTTTCCCTTTCCCTTGCAGTGCCTCGCCTCGCACCTCAACTGATGCCCATGTTTGTTGTAATAACAAACACGCATGATTCTGAGTATCATGTAGCCTCATCTCCGAGGAATTCCACTGGCAGAGTAAATTCTCTGCGGCTAAGCGCTGGCTGGCTGAAAAGGCTACCCATCCTCAACCTGGGGCCATGCTGAAGGAATTTTGTCTTCTGAGTGTTATCTGCTTGAAATATAAAAGGAGATTAAGAGAACAACTTATCTGGTTAGTCTTGGAAGCTCAAACCGGTTTTTGTTTAATTGAAATTCAGTGGCCTCAGGCAAGAGGCCTGGCTTGTAACTTAATTTGTAAGAACACAAAGGAACTATATCTCCCCAAGTAAATGGGAGGCGGCTTGAAAACAGCCTTTTGAATTAATTATACTTACCAACAGTTTTGGGGGTGGAATTCACTTGTCTTACCAATCTCTCTGGCAACCAACGCGCTCCGTTTTCCTCCTGGGAGAAAACACAAACCGAACCTCTTCCCCATATTAAAACGGGGTCTGGGCCTTTCTATGAATTATTTAAAGGATCCCGCCACATAACCATGGCGTAGGAATTGGAAGTAACTGGATGCCAGTGTCTGTCTGCAGCAGACTTGCCTTTAGCATCCGTTTGGAGAAAATTTAAAACGAATAAAACAAAGGCAAGATGTGATTTTGGAGACCGAGGAGGATATAAATTCCCCTTCTTAGTTTTAATAAGCCAATTTTTAAGTGTGCGATGGGCACGCTCCACTATTCCTTGCCCCATTGGATTATAAGGAATTCCAGTTTTAAGTTTTATATTAAATTCCTTACAAAATGAGATAAAGTTCTTACCAGTGTAGGCTGGTCCATTGTCTGTCTTAATGACCTTGGGTACCCCCATGGTATTAAAGGCTAGTAAACAATGATCAATTACATTTCTAGAGGCTTCTCCCATATGCAGGGAAGCAAAAATAAGTCCTGAGCACGTATCAATGCAAACATGTATAAATTTTAATTTCTCAAATTCCGCATAGTGAGTTACATCCATTTGCCAAATTTGATTGGGCACAAGGCCACGTGGGTTAACCCCTAAATGGGGCACTGGTGCTAAAGTGAGACAATTAGGGCATTGCTTTACGATCATTCTAGCTTGCTCCTTTGTGATCTTATGGCGGAGTCTCAACGTATGACTCAAAAGATGAAATTTATCATGATCACCTTTTGCCAATTCTATGGGTGTGAGTGCCAAGGCTTGACCAATTAGCGCCTTGTCAATGCACTCATTACCCTGAGCCAGAGGTCCAGGGAGGCCCGAGTGGGATCTGATGTGTCCTATATAAAAAGGATTTTTTTCTAGCAAGAATGATACCTTGCAATTGTGAAAACAAGGATCCAGCTGGCGTATTAAAATTAAACGTGCCACAGGTTTCTAATTGCGGTATAGAAAATGCAACATAAGCACTGTCAGTAAAGAGATTAAACGTACTATTTACAGTTTGAAAAACACACAGCACTGCTGTAAGCTCTGATAACTGAGCGGATAACCCAGGCGTTTCTACGACCACCTGCTGATTGTTAACACGATATCCGGCTTTTCCTTTTGACGAACCATCTGTGAAAACTAGGAGTGCATTCTGCAGCAGCCGTAGAGATGTCATTTTAAGAAATACAACCTCATGCATATTTAAAAACTTTATTAACTTGTCTTGAGGATAATGATTGTCTATACACCCTTTAAAACCAATCTGAGCCAGCAGCCAATCTGTGCTATGCTGTTTTAGCCATTCATCCTGATTTACACTGTAAGGTTGTATAATAATGTCCGGCTCCTTACCAAAATAAGTCAGCGCCTGCTTTCTACCAAGCATAATTACTTGGGCCACTGCCTCAAAATATGGCAAAATATTACGCCTAGAAGACACCCTCAAATGAATCCACATCAGAGGAGCCTTTTGCCATAATAATCCTGTAGGCGAATGAGTAGTATTAAAAATTAGCAGATGCAGAGGTAAAGAATAATCTATATAGATTCATCCTGATTTACACTGTAAGGTTGTATAATAATGTCCGGCTCCTTACCAAAATAAGTCAGCGCCTGCTTTCTACCAAGCATAATTACTTGGGCCACTGCCTCAAAATATGGCAAAATATTACGCCTAGAAGACACCCTCAAATGAATCCACATCAGAGGAGCCTTTTGCCATAATAATCCTGTAGGCGAATGAGTAGTATTAAAAATTAGCAGATGCAGAGGTAAAGAATAATCTATATAGGTAACAAATTGATTTTCAATAGCTTTCTCTACTGTCTGTAAAGCCAAAAGTCCTTCTGAAGTTAATACCCTAGGAGATGTCGGATCAGCATCTCCTTTAAGAATATAAAATAAAGGTGTCAATTCTCCTGTTGTAAGTTTTAAATACGGCCGAAGCCAATTAATGTCACCCAATAACTTCTGAAAATCATTTAAAGTTTTCAAATTGTCCCTGCGGATAATTATCTTCTGGGAAAAAATTGACTGGTCTGTAAGTTTAAAACCCAGATAATTATATGGCTCCTGGATCTGAACCTTTTCTGGAGCTATCTGCAGCCCTTTAGCGACCAAGGCTTGCTGCAAATCTCTAAAACATAAAAGCAAGGTCTGAGGATTTTTTCCTGTAATTAGAAAATCATCTGTAAAATGGATAAAGTAAATATCTGGCCATTTCTGTCTCACAGGTTGAATGGCCTGAGCTACAAATTTCTGGCACAAGGCCGGGCTGTTAGCTATACCCTGGGGAAGCACTGTCCACTCATACCTGTGCATAGGCTGTGTAAAGTTAATAGAAGGAACACTGAACGCGAACCTTTTGCAATCCTCAGGGTGCAAAGGAATGGTAAAGAAACAATCTTTTAAATCTATGACTATTTTATGAAACCCTTTTGGGATAGCCACGGGGGATGGAAGACCCGCTTGTAAGGTTCCCATGGGCAACATTGTTTCATTTACCTTTCTTAAATCCTGTAACAATCTCCATTTGCCGGACTTCTTTTTAATTACGAATATTGGCGTGTTCCATGGAGAAAATGACTCTATTAAATGTCCCGCCTCTAACTGTTCCTGCACCAGCAGAGAGGCGGCCTCCAATTTCTCCTTAGATAAAGGCCACTGATCAACCCACACAGGATTGTCACTAAGCCATTGAATTTTATCGGCGTGGGGTGCAGGCAAGATAGTGGCCATTACCGAAAATGTCCCAGACTTCTAGAGTTAGGGTTTGCCTGGGGGTTTTTAAACTTTCTAGTGTCTTGTCCTTCATTTCCAAGCCCCTGAGCAGGTACGGATTCCTCTGACACTGTCTTTTCCTTAGGGGCGATTTCATTAGGATTACACAAAATTAAATTCATCTGAGATAGAAGGTCTCTACCCCAGAGGGTAGTAGGCAAGTTCTGTATCACAAAAGGCCGAATTTGTCCTGAATTTCCTTCTGCATCTTTCCAAGTTAAAAGTCTCGCGCTCTGTTTGGGGTTGTTTGTGTAACCGATACCCTGCAGATGTGTTAGGGTCTCTGTAAATGGCCAATCCTGTCCCTTAATAATTGTAACATCAGCTCCCGTATCTATTAATCCTTCAAAACTCTTTCCTTCAATAGTCAATTTAAGGTTAGGTCTTTTATTTGTAATAGATTGAACCCAAAACACTCCGGAGGAGCCAAGGCCCTCCTCCCCTCTTTTATCTTTAATGAATTTGGAAGGCAGTGGATGTAAAGGAACCAAAACTAGCTGAGCAATTCTTTGATTAGCCGGTATAGTTATGACACCATGAGGGGAAGCAGCCATAATTTTAATTTCTCCCTCATAGTCACTGTCTATGACTCCTGGATAAATCTGCAGTCCCTTTACAGTAGAACTGCTTCGTCCTAACAGCAATCCCCAAGTGCCTTCGGGTAATGGTCCGAAGACTCCCGTGGGCAAAACCTGAACTCCCATCTCTGGCGCTAGTACGGCATGGCACACTCAACAGAGGTCCAGTCCTGCACTTCTTGGTGTAGCTCTGGCGAGGTCAAAGATGGATTTCCTTGGCTCGGCAGCAGCTGTGCCCCACAGACAGTCTGTCTTAGATGCAACGGGGCCTGGGGCTGGCCCCTCCCCCCGTTTCCCGACACAGGTCTACCTTGGAAATTATTTTTTGTCTTGCATCCCTTAACCCAATGATTTCCTTTTCTACACTTATGGCATGTTCTTGGTGGACCACCTGATTGTCCGTTTATACTGGGCTTATTATCAGGACAAACACTTTTAAAATGACCCAGACTACCACATTTAAAACATCTTCTGTTCCCTCGTCTCTGCGAAAGAATCCCCTGGATTGTAGTTCCCTGTAGCGCTGCCGCCATAGCTAAACCCTGATTATAGGAGGGACCGATTTCAGAACAAAGACAGATGTAACCAGCTAGGTCCGTCTTTCCCTTCTGGGGTCTAATGGCCTCCCGGCAGGCCGCATTAACATTCTCATAGGCTAGTTGAGTAACCAGCGGATTCTCTGCCTGAGAGTTTCCAAAAATTCTATTAGCCGTTTTTAGCAATCTGTCTACGAAATCTTGAAAGAGTTCGTCGGGAGCCTGTTTCACAGCTGTTAGATTTCCACTAAGATCTCCCTTTAGATGGTAACAGATTCCATGTACGGCGGGCGGCCACCGCAATCTGTGCATACACTGCGATGGGAAACCCAATCTGGTTATTATTTCCTTCATATAGGCCTTCCCCCAGTAACATCTCCGCATTCCATTCTGGATGGCCTGCTTGAGTGTTAGTGGCGGCGGTTCTTTTGCTAGCCTCACGCCATTCAGAACTCCAAAGCAAGAAATCTCCCCCCGACAACGTAGCTTTACACAGCGTTTTCTAATCTTGTGGAGTTAGATTCGACTCTATCACAGTATCCAATAACGCCTGTGTAAAGGGAGCTGTCGGGCCGTACTGGGCTACGGCTAGCTTTAATTCTTTTATCACCTTAAATTCTAAGGTCTGATATTGTCTAATCACATTGTCCTGGTCTTCTATCTCAAGGACTGGAAAAGCTAAGATTTCTGACGTATCCTGCCCCTCCCCGCGGGCCTGGTTTATAACTCTTTCTAATGGCGACTGGTGGGTCTCCGAGTTATTGTTCTCTCTAGTATTAGAGCCCTTTTTAGCTCCTGTAATTCATTAGTCAATTTCTGCAATTTAATTTCAAACTCTAACTTTTGTAATTGCATGTCCTTCTGGATCTCGGCCTCTGCCATCAAAGTCACAGGCGGAGCAGATGGCGCTACGGGGGTCCAATTTTCTCCATGAACTTCAGTCGCTCCTTTCTCGGGATGAGCTATTTTTTTTTCCTACAATAGACTCATCAGAACTGTCTCTGTGTTTACGAGACTTAGGTTGTGGAGAATCTCCTATTACAGGGATCCTCTCTACAAGGCCTTTTACTTGAGAATCCTCACTTTCTTGAATAATACCTAATTCTTCCAAACTTCCTTCATCTATGATGTCTTTAATCAGAGTCCAGAGGCAGAGAGTGATATTGTCTGCCTTGGCTGCCTTTAGCGAATTACCAATTCTCAGCCAAGTTCTCTCATTTAACGTTCGTTTTTCTTGGAACCAAGGACAACAGGAATATATCTGGTCCAAGAAATCCTCCAATCTTTCCTCTTCAAACACTATCCCTTTCCCCTGAAGCAACTCTTGAATATTGCGTGCGCAAATTTCGCTCGAACTTTCTTGTCCCATTTTCCCTATCTTTTCAACCCAAGCGGCCACTGTGCCGGGCCTACACAGTTTGCTTGAAAAACCGTATCCCTCTGCACTCACAACGATAGACACAATTTTCACTAGCGCTGGTTTGACCTCTATGTTGCTTACCGTGCAGATACCATTTCTTTTCACCTTTTCTGTGAAGCTTTGCTGGATAGGGTTACCTCAGGAAATTATCCCGTACCAGGTTGCCCCACGTTGGGTGCCAATTATGTAGCTGCCAGCAGCCACATGTAAACCGGGTTACCTGTTGAGAGAATTTTGGGGTTACAGGAACAGAGGAGGCGACAAGAGATTTGAGTCAAGGTGGGAATTCCGGTCAAGACTGGTTTTAATAATTTTAAGACAGGTTAAATAGTCTTTTGGGGGATCGACCAACCCCCCACAAGTCGGTGGCTTCAAAGGCGGTCCTGTGAGTTCTCTGGCTCCAGGTCTCAGCGGGTTGTCTGCCTTCGGGCTGGCGACTCAGGTAAACACCTGCTTGGGGGCAGTGTCGATAGCCGAGGTGCGCAGCCTTATTGTTCACAGGAATAAAGGCCGGAGGTAGCCATCGGAAGAGTTGGGCGGCTTGCCAGCCAGCTTAGTTGCGGGGGGGGGGGGGGGGGGGAGGAGACACAAAGTGTAGATTACTAGATGGCGCAGGTACAATCCTTAAAACTAGCATTAGGGAGGTAGTAGCAGGTGAACGACTAAGTTCAAGGTCAGCATGTTGTTCAGACTGAGTTCAGGAAGAAGGAGACATGTTAAACAGACCATCCCTTTCAAAAACCAACCAAATAACCAAACAACCAAACAACCCAAAACCAGACAAGCAATCAAGCAAAGCAAAAATTACCCAAAACACAATTCTAAAAGAAAATCCTCCAGAGAGCTTAAGGTCCAGTGAGATGGCCCAAAGAGCAATAGCACTTGCCGCCCAAGTAAGTGCTGAGTTCAGTAATGGGGCCCTCGGGTGGAAGGAGAGAAACCACTGCAGTTTTGAGTCCTCCCCCATCTACACGCATGCTCTGCTGCTGGTACACCAATACGCAAATGAAGCAAGACAGTTATCAAGTACAGAACAGCATGAGAGCTGATCCAGGAAGGTGGTGAAAGAAAGCTTCAGGAGACCGAAGAAGGATGGCTCCAAACTGACTCTAACCTAGCCGACATAATGTGATTCTGTCTCACCCAACCAAATACCAATAATTGTAGCTCAGTGGTAAATAGGCAGCTCAGTCTCTTGTCCTAGTTTTCATGAATGAAACCCAGTGAAGGTTCTAATCCCGTTGGTCAAGAGAAAACAGGTTTCTCCAAAGAACTAAGGATGTCTCTTGGGAAAAGCAAGGAGAAATCCATACTGGAAAGAAAGAATTTCAGTGTAAATTGGGTCCAAGGTAAAAGAGACATTGAGCTGGATGGCACTGATGCACAGGGAATTATGGAGCCTAGGGGCTACCACTGACCTTGATAAGTTACTCAGCACTATAGTTCTTAAAGGAAGAGTTAAAAGTACCTCTGGTCAAAGATAAAGATAATGACTCATTTTTACTGAGCCTGATAAATTTCCAGGCTTAGACACAATGTAGGCTTTTGCCAAAACACCCAAGGGTGGGAAAGGGGCTTTGTTCAGGTCCAGGCTTTGTACTCAGTGGGAGGGAATAGATTCCAGATCCTATTATATTCCTGCAAGCTTATTTGGAGAGATTTTCTGTGATTGACCTGTGTCCCTCTGCGGAGCATGTCCTGGGTGTCCTTGAAGAAGTTCATGCAAAGGGTGGGGCACAGTAGAGTCTTATGTTTGGTCTGCATGCTTTCTCCAAAGTGCTAGGAGCCCTGTCCTGGTGACTTTGGCCTTCTGTTGCATGATTGTCAGAGTAGGAGGTTGGGGAGCCTGGCAGGTTTTCTTGTTTTGGTTTGTTTCTTGTTTGTTTGTTTATGTGACTTCTGCCCTTGAGGGTTTCCTCTGGACTGGACTGAGGATGCGATCCTGCTGCTAAGCCCTGTTCTTTCTCTGGCCAACATACTCCAGCCCCTTTGCTGATCTGGTGCTCTGAGATATTATTCTGGTAGCTTGCTGCCCTCTACCACCAATGAATGTGTAGCAGCTGCTTCACAGTTGTGACCTTAGAATTTAGCCACTCACATCTTCCTTGCACACACAATTCCTTTCTGTTGTCACCCCTGAGCTACACCTGTAGGAACTTGGAAGGAATATTGTGTGACTCAGAACACCTGTTTGCTGCCCAAAGCTGTGAGCTACCATTAACTTCCTTGATTGTCAATTGGATTTAACAGACAGAAGCCACAGACTACAGGCTTGGAATCCAGTGGAACTTCTGAGAACGGCTTCTCCCAACATTTTCTTCAGAAATTTGGCTATCACAGGACACTGGCAACAATTAGGTTTGATCCTCAACCTGTGAATATCTGGTAACTTTCTTCCAGAAGTGCCTAGTGAGTAATCTCAGGGGCAGGCTTGCCAGTTCTAAGGTTGTGAAGAAACTGTCCTTAAGACTGGGGCTCACCTTAAGGAGTCACTGGCCTTTTCCATGTTGCAGGTGCTCTCCTAATCGAGAGTGATACAGCTCACAACCTTCAAGTTTCTAGGACTGTACTATATTACTTCTCACATTTGGATACTGAGATCCTTTCCTGTATTGAGCCCCAGCACTAATTTTATGGCTGCCTAGATGAAAGAGTTTCCATCTATAACTAGGCTAGATGCAAAGTAAAGAGTCCATACCTCTGCATCCTTGTGTGGTAAGAGCCTTTTACCTGTCTAGCTCCTGTCTTGTTGGCTTATCTGTAGACTATGTGCCAAGCTGATCCTTGATCATGTTTACCTCATATTTACTGAATGTATGGTTCAGCAGTTAAGAGCACTGGGGATACAGGACACAGAAGCTGCAACATATAAGCAGGCAAATGAACCGGATGTATTCGTTAGAGGATCCAGTACTCTAAAATGCTCAGTTATATCTCCATCCCCTTTACATTGCTTTTCCTTTACTGAGAATAATTTTTTCATAAAATGTGTTGTAACCCAAGGAGAATGAAGGAGAAGGCCCTGGTCCTGGAACGGCTCAATACAGCAGTGTAGGGGAATATCAGGACAAGGATAAAGGAGGGGTTCGATTGGGGAACAGGGGGAGGGAAGAGGTCTAATGGGACTTTTGGGAGGGGGTGATCCAGGCAAGGAGAAAACATTTGAAATGTAAATAAAGGCCAGACAATGATGGAGCACACCTTTAATCCCAGGACCTGGGAGGCAGAGGCAGGCAGATTTCTGAGTTCTTGCCAGCCTGGTCTTCAGCCATGGCTCTACAATGAAACCCTGTCGTGAAAAAAACGAATCCAAAGCCCTCCCCCAAAAAGAAATGTAATTAAAGAATACATCTAATTTTTAAAAAAGAAAAGAAAAGAGAGGAAAAAGAAAATAATGTGCAGTGGGCAGAGTAAAATAAAATAAATATAAACTTAGCTATTTATATATGTAGCATGATGTCTGACTGAAACAACATTGTTTGAATAATTTACATATGTTAATTATCAGGTATAAGTATATACTAACAGTAGCCACAAAGCTTCACAATCCTCATTACTTTACTGTATATCAAAATTAGCATATTTAATGATTTTTAGTGTAAATATGAGGCTTAAGAAAACATGTTGCTACCGTATTTCAGATAGAATGTGTTTCTATTTAGTTTGCAGTAGGCAACATTTAACTGTGAAACATATCTTGCTCCCTATCTATCATTTCTTTGGGTTTTCATTAATTCATTTGTGTATTCGCTTTACCACCTGGTCAGATCCTGAAGTTGCTTTCTTCCCATACCTACCCTGTGACCCTTTCCCCCTCATTTCCTGCTCCCATTCTCCCCAGAGAGAAGAGGCACACATGCCCTACCCCCAGCAGTTTCCACAATGCCCTGGCACACCAATGTACATCAGCTCTAAATACATCCGTGCCCACTGGGGCCAGACAAGGAAGCCCAGCTAGGGGAAAAATTTCCCATGGAAGGCCATGAAGTTGAATAAGAGAAACCCTGCTGTCTGGTTTTTAGGAGACATGCAATAAGCCCAAGATTCGCATCTGCTCCATACGTCCAGGGAGCCTAGGTCTAGACCTTGCATGCTCTTTGATGGTGGGTGGTTCAGTCTCTGATAAACCCCAATGAGTCCAGGAAACTTGGTTCTCTTGATCTCCTTGTGGTAAATTGACACCATCTGACTCCCTCAATCCTCCTTTTGACTTTTCCCCAACTCTCTCTGAATTCTGCCTAATGTTTTGCTGCGCATATCCTTCTGGTGCCACCAGATGCTGGATGAAGATTCTTGTATGACAGTTATGCTAGGATTCTGTTCTTAAGCACAACCAAGTATCATCAAGAGTGTCAGAGTTTGGCTTTCTGGCATGGATTAATCCTCATGTTTCTCTAGTCTATAGTTGGCTATTCTTTCAAACTCAGCTCCGGGTTTATACCTGCACATATTGTAGGCAGGGAAAATTTTAGATGGAAGGTTTTGTTGGTGGGTTGGTGTTACCTTCCCCCCACTGGAAATCCTGCCTGACTACAGGAAGTGGCCACTTTCAGTCTCCCTATCCCCAGCTCCTGTGTTTCCAGCCAAGGTCACTCCCATATACTCCCAGGAGCCTGCCCCATCCTGTGTGTCTGTCTTGTACCTGAGATGCCCCCAAATGGATTGTATTTCTCTCTCCCAGCTCAGTGGAGGCTGCTCCTCCCAACACACTTGATTTCCATACCTCTCTTTGTGTCCCATACCAGCACCCATACAGTTCCCTCTGATCAACCACTAGTAATATAGATTCTATTTACCTTACCTAGTGAGATTCAATCATCTTACCTAGGGCCCTAATCTTATTTAGTTTCTTTGAGTGTTTGGATTGTAGCATGCTTTTCCTGTAGTCTATGGGTAATATCCATGTATTAGTGAGTACATAGCATGCACATTCTTCTGGGTCACAATGACCTCACTAAGAATGGATATTTTCGAGTTCTATCTATGTGCCTGAGAATTGCATTATAATCCTTATTTTTAATATATGATTAGTATTCCATGACAGAAATGTACATGATTTTCCTTATCCACTCTTCAGTGAGAGACAGGTGGTGTGCTAACAGTTTCTGGTTATTATGAATAAAGGTGCTATGAATGAAGTTGAGCAAGTGTCCTTGTGCGATGGCAGAACAAGTTTTGAGTTTATGGCCAGGAATTGTATAACTGGGCCTTGAAGTAGAATTATTTGTGATAATCACCCAGCTTAATTTCCAAATATGGTGTGCAAATTTACACACTCACCAGAAATGCAAGATTGTCTCCCTTGCTCCAAATCCTCACCTGTATGTGTTCTCATTTCAGATTTTATCCTAGCCATGCTCATGTGTATAGGGAGAATCTCAGACTCCTTACAATTTGCATTTTCCTAGGAATGTTGGATATTTCGTAACTTTATCCTGGCAATTAGAGCTTTCCTGTTGAAAATTCTTTGTTGAATTCTGTACTCCATTTTTATTTTAAATGGAGTATTGGGTTTTTGATGTCTAATTTCTTGAGGTATTTACATTGTTTGATATCAACCCTCTGTCGAATGTACAGCTGGTGAAGATATTTTTGCCATTATTTAGGGTACTGTTTTGACCTACTGATGCTGTATTTGCCTTACTGAGGATTTCTACTTTCTTGAGGTCACACTTGAAAAGTGTTGGTCTTAGTGTCTGATCTATGGGTGTTCTGTTCAGGAAGTGTCACCTTTTACAATGAGTTCAAGAGCCCTGACATTATTAATGATATTCTCTAAATAGAATCCTAGAATAACTATATCTTGAGAGGTTTCACACAGCCACTGACAAAAACAGATGCAGAGACCCACAGACAAATATTAGACAACGTTCAGGGAATCTTGTGGAAGACTAGAGGGACTATTGAAGGAGTCAGAGAGTTCACGGACACCAGAAGAAAACCTACAGAATCAACCAACCTAGTCTCATAAGGGCTCAAGGAGATTGAACCACTGGAGCCCAACACTAGCTAGGCTGCTGCTCAACAACTAAGCTCAATTAATACACCTGAAACTTCACATATTCTCTTCACAGTGTGCTGCAGGGGAAAATCATTGGAGACACACACAACTCAAGCAACCTCAGTTTAATAAATTAGTTCATTTTGTGAAATATTTGTGAAATGGAGGGCTTTTTAAGACTTTTTCATTTTGGTGTATATGCATATGTATTGTGCATAATGTGTAAAAGCCAGGATCCACAGATCTCTGAAGAGATGGACCTACCACCTGAAGCTTGAGTTCCAGCTGGAGGCATCTGATGATAAAAGTGCTGAAACCAAACTTTGGCCCTCTTTTCTAGCAAAATGTACTATTAAAACAGGAGTCACCTCCTTTAATACGTGGGGTTTGGCTTCTTTGATTGGTTGTCTGTCTGTAGAGCATGAAAGGAGTTTGCTGTGGGCAAGCATGGAGCAAGTTCAAAGGTTCAAAGGAACAAGGCCTGTGAAGTTGAATAGCAGGCAGGGAGAGGAGGGATGGGAAGGAATAAAAAAGAAGTGTGAGAGACATGTAGGTTGTTCTTATGAATTCTTCTTCAGCACATGCTAACCTAGAGATCCATATGTGAATCACCTTAGCTTATAACATTATCCATGTACCCAGGATTTTGAATCATTACATGTCTGGCATCCATGTGTTCATTTTGACCCTCTCCAGAGGGTATTTGTTGCAGAATGATTAAAGGTAGATACTTTATGCTAGTGACACACCAGGAATGACATCTAAAAAAAGAAGCCTGGTTCTGTTTATTGACATGTCATTACAGTTCAGAACAAAAGTTGGCAAGTCCATTACAAAGCATCTCTTAATCTGTCCTGGCAGAAGTCACTCAAAACAGCCAAGTTGTCATCCTGACTCCACAAGTCCTCTGTTCACACAGTCCAACAGATTGTTTCCCATGCCAAGCTCAGCTTCCAGGATCTCAGTTCTTGTACAGTCTTTTGTTTCCAAGCATGTATAAAGTGTCTGAAGTCACAGTCTCTGACCACCATGCATGAGAGATGTGTCCCAGTCCTGTCCGTTATTCACATCAGGAAGTCCTGTATCCATGCTCAGTGCCAGCAAAAACAAAATCTCGCACCTTGGCCATAGACACAGCGCTCACCACATTTAGGACAATTATCTGTAGCAAAGGAGATGTTCTTGGGCTGCCTTATTGCCCTGAGAGTTTCCAGGAGCTGCAGACAAAGTTGGGCAAATCTTACTCTGGAGACATGAGCCAACCTATCATAGCACTCCAGAGGGGCAGGGTATTGTTCCACATTCATCTTGCTCCAGTTGACTGTGTGCTCCAAAAGGTCCTTCAGGATGGGCATGGAGAAGCAATTGTTGTAGAAGTTGATCTTGGTGAGCTGAGAGCAATGTGTGAGGGCAGGTAGGAGGGCAATGAGCTGGGAGTCCTTCATCCTACATCCCTGAAAATCCATAGTTTCTAGAGTATCTGCCACTTTTTGGAGGAGACATTTCATAGGCATCAGATCCAAATCTGTTAGAACCACACCTCTCATTTCCAGATGTTTTAGCTGAAAGACACTCTGGCAGTGGGAGAAGGAATCCAAGTCTGACTGTGAAAGTTGGTAGTGAGTGACAGAAAGGGAGCTCAGTGGCGTCATCAGGTGCCTAGAGATGAAGGGGACCAGAGGGTTACTTCTGCCAAATGGTGATGGAGAGCATGGGGTGGGCTTTTCAATGTCTTAGAAGGGAACAGGGACCCCAAGCTGAGTGTGAGCAAATGATCAAAGATATTATCTGAGATGCTTCCTTTTGGAATCAGCTTAGTGAAGTCAAACCCACACTTGATCTGCTGGCCATAGTCTCAAGCAGAAAACCATTATACCCTATAAAACCCAGGATACCAAGGAGGAAGTTTCATGCCAGGAGAGTCCTGACAGGATCTAAGGACATGACCTGTGGCCTCAGTCAATGCTGCATTGCACCCTGACCTCTCCACAGTCACTCATGCTATCATGCAGATGCCCACACTCCCTCTTGTCTCATGCACTCAGCCCTACTGAGGGTCAAGCATTTCACTCACGGAGAAGTAGGGGGAGAGGGAAGGCTGTGCCCACAGATCTAAGCAGACAGCTCACCTTCTCACATTGCTGCTGAGTCCCTCAAGATCTAAGTACATTCAACTCTTCCTGTCCCCTTTTTGATGGATTGTTTGCCTATGATTCCAAGAAGAATTTCCAGCCCTCCTGTCCATATCTGACATACTCCTTATGTCCCTTTTGTCTTCTGCTTCAGGAATGCTCATTTAAGACTTGGAATTAATACACATTACTTACATATTCTAAGGAGCCCCTAAATGTTTGTTCCCAGTGACTGACAGACAGGCACCCTGGACCACTAATCTTTAAAATGGAAGAGGAAAATTTGCTCTACGAGCTGACCCAGTCCTCCATCCTTGCTTACCTGAGGACCTGATTCATGTGGTCTTTGAGGAAATGGACACCACTCATGGAGAGATGCTGGAGACAATTGAATTTGGAGAAAACAGATATGAACTCCTGGATATACTGCTCTTCTCTGTCTCCTGTCCTATTGGCAATCTTGAAGACGTTCTTGTAGAGGGGTGCCAGGAAGAGTTTGCAAAGATTTCTCATCTGCCCAAAGCAGGAAGCAAATTCGGCCAGCTTGTACAAATTCCACTGAGTGTTCAGTTCCAATTCCTCAATATGCTCTGGATGAAATATATTCAAGATCTTGCTGATAAAGTCCATGGGCATAGCCCAGATCTTCATCTTTGCACAACACAAATGTAGGGAGTCTTTTCTCTGCTGGGCCCACTTCAAGAAGGATGCTTGTGCTTCATCAAGGCGTGGCCTGAGGCACAACTCAGCTACCACCTTCAGCTGCCTCCTCACTGCATATCTGGGAAGGACCTTCACTACTGGCTTCTCATCCAAGGGCTCTGAAGAACAGCTATCGTCCTCTGTACCAGCCCATATGTTCCAAAAGGCATGGTGCACATTCCTCAGGTCCAGAACCTGAAGTTTTCCCCTGCTGAGGGTGAACACATGTCAAGTATCAGCAGCCGCGATGACCCTCAGTAAGGTTTCACTAAGTGACTCTATAGTGAAATACCCCTCAGCCTGCCAAGCTGTATATTTTTTAAACAACAGTGCAATGTGCACACATGCATGCTGCACAATTTTCTCTGAGCTGCATCTGTGGCCCTGACCACTTTCCTTCCTCTAAGTTACTCATTATTTCTCCCTATTCCCGTTATTAATGGTTTTAGGAATGGCAGGGATAGATAGGCACATTCTACTGTGAGGCTTCTTGGATCAAAGCCCTAATCCACTGATAACTGTCCTTAGTCCAAGCACACAATAGCTATGAGGTTCCTGAATCACTGTCTGGTGATCCCATCAGAAACCATTCGCAATGACCCCACAATCTCTACTGTGTACCCCACATGGTCTCTTATATAATACTTGACCTTTGCTCACCTGGGGTGAAACCCTTTAGTCAGTCGCATGTCTATTCCATCTAGCACAGCTTGCAACATTTCCAGTTTAGGCGTCTTCATCAATGCCCCCACAGGGAGACAGGGGAAAGGCCAGGCTGCCAACATTGCCTTTATGAGCTTGGTTTGTCTGCCACTGAAAGCCTCCTTGAACAGTGCTGGGAAGAGTACAGAGGGGAGATCCTCCAGAGAGAATATGGCCAAAGCCTCATCTCTCACCAGAGACTGAATTGCCAGCTTCTTGAGTGTGGCTGCGGTCTGAATACTCATCTTCTAAAGTCTCGAGTCAAAAGACTCCTGCCAAGAAGTCAGAAAGGAATACACGTTCAAGACAAACTTAATTCAACTTCCTCAACATTATATCAACCACTAAGCTTCTGAGCTAATGCTCTAACAGTAACAGAGAAATCAATTTGCCTGTTTAACCTAAACTGGTAGTGGAAAGAGAGGCTCCCACAATGATAATGTGGAAGTCTTTATATCAAGCAAATATTCACATAATTGTCAGATCAAAATATTTTATGTAGGACCCTTTCTCAAAAACAAAAAATATCTCAAACCTATGCAAACAAAAAGAAACCGAGGAAACAAACATACCAATGTAAATCCATGAGTTATGGATCAAGATTAATTCCCAGAAAACAGAATGACTTCAGTGCATTTCTACAATATTGAATCTTAACTGTGTCTGGGAAGTAGAATATGTCCACAGAGCAAACTTGTGTGTAAAAGAGGCAATGGAAAAGCTAAGGCAAAACACATGAGTAAATCACATGTGTCATTTCACCTATATGATGTGGAAGGATATCAAAGATACCTGGCGTACAGGTCTACAGTGTAATCCAGGGTCTCACAAAAAAATAAAGACCATTACAGTGAAGGGGAAACATGAGGGAGCATTTTAATCAGATTGTCTGATTTGGAGCTTACCTGGAGGCACATGGCCAGCTCAAAGAGAGTTGGAACAACATACAGAATACTTGTCTCAAACAGTTATATCAGGCAAAGTAATGGAATATATACACAAGCTATCATGGGATATTATTGGTGATGAGGCTAAAATTTCATTTGCAATGAAACGCAAGATCCTCAACAGGTTCCTCCTAAGGAGTCTGAATTTCTCTATATCAAACTGCATGACCCAAGGAAAAAAAAATGGTTTACATACCAGTTGAGCAATGCAGATAGGTTGCCAAATCCCAGCCGAATAAGGGAGTTTTCTAAGATGCAAGCTTCTGACTGTGATATGTGGCTCCATGGAAGCCTTTATATACATCTCTGCTTGCCCCTCCCTATTGTAGCCACACCCTTCAAACCCAAACCGGAATTGGATTTCCTGGTTTAATCTCCACCCTTTAAATTAAAGATCAAAGTTGTAATCATTTCACTCATTGAATCAGAAGGACTTGTGATAACAAATTTCCCACTCATCGTCATTCACACACACAAACACACCCAAAAGTTTCTTGGATAAATAAAAAACATTCCATTTGTTAATACACCATACAACACCATGTGGGTACATTTATTCCTTCATTTGCATAAGATCTATTCAGTTTTCAAGTTGTACCAGTGACCATGTCATGCTCTGAATCCAACGTTGTTTTAGAGGTCCAATTCTAGGAATCCTTCAGCCTCAGAAACCTTCTTATGGCTAGGATTATTGTTATGAATAACTATTTCTTGTTTGATTTTATTCATGTGACCAGAGTTTGCATCAGGGAAGGGTTTAATTGGTTTTTGATGAGAGACACGACATAATTGGAAGATATTCTTTTTCACTGGATTTGTAACAAATTGCTATATCAGAGACAGGACTATACATTGAAGCTCAAGGAATGAAGTGGATGCTCGGTCAATAAATTTCAGCATCAACCACTCTAGAGATGGTGCCGGAGCATAGCTTGACCCCATTACTATACTAGCCAGGGTTCTGCATGTACTCAGATGGTCGGGAGCTACCCCACATACAGGAATTCTCCCTACAACTCTCTTTGCAGCAGACAAGATGGGGCATGCAGCAAGGATGCTGGGACATCCCTGAGATAGGATGCTCAGTTCATGGTCATGTTCATCTAAATTGTATTGTGTGATCTCTACAAAGCCTGCTTCCTAAATGGATGAAAGCAAACAGAAAAAGGAGGGTGTGAGGGAGATGGTGCCCTTGGCTCCCAAGGAAGCAGAGAGTAAGTCAACTAGGATCAGCCAAAAAACCTTCCTCAAGGAGATGTAATCTAGAGTGGGTCGTGGGCTGAAGGGTTGCTTTAGAAAGTGTGAGCACCTGTCAATCTTCTATTCCTATCATCTATGTGGTGGCTTGCCATGATCTGTGATTACAATTCCAGCCAACCTGAAACCTCATTCTGACCTGCTAGGGCAGCAGGCCTGAGAGGGTTTTCCATTCCTATTTGTACACAAGCACCACTCCCCATAAAATCAATCATCTTAAAACAGCAGCTCTATCTTGGGTTTTGTGGCACACACCTTTAATCCATCCCCTCAGGAGTCCAAGGTTGACTGGGTCAGTGATTTCAAGGCTACCCTCATCTAAATAAATAATTCAAAAACCAGTAAAGCCTATGGAGTGAGGATCTGTCTTATAATTAAACCAGAGCTGAGCAGGGTAGCACAGACCTAAATCTCAAGAGAGGCAGGGGCACCTTTGATGTTGAGGCCAAACTGGACCACAGAGTAGCTTATGGGACATCTAGGGCTCTTAAACAATGAAACCCTGCCCCAAAACAACCAAACAAAGAAACACATAAACAAAGTGTAGTTTACTAGATGGCGCAGGTACAATTCTTAAAACTAGCATTAGGGAGGTAGTAGCAGTTGAACGACTAAGGTCAAGGTCAGCATGTTGTTCAGACTGAGTTCAGGAAGAAGGAGACATGTTAAACAGACCATCACTTTCAAAAACCAACCAAATAACCAAACAACCAATCAACCCAAAACCAGACAAGCAATCAAGCAAAGCAAAAATTACCCAAAACACAATTCTAAAAGAAAATCCTCCAGAGAGCTTAAGGTCCAGTGAGATGGCCCAAAGAGCAATAGCACTTGCCGCCCAAGTAAGTGCTGAGTTCAGTAATGGGGCCCTCGGGTGGAAGGAGAGAAACCACTGCAGTTTTGAGTCCTCCCCCATCTACACGCATGCTCTGCTGCTGGTACACCAATACGCAAATGAAGCAAGACAGTTCTCAAGTACACAACAGCATGAGAGCTGATCCAGGAAGGTGGTGAAAGCTTCAGGACACTGAAGAAGGATGGCTCCAAACTGACTCTAACCTAGCCGACATAATGTGATTGTGTCTCACCCAACCAAATACCAATAATTGTAGCTCAGTGGTAAATAGGCAGCTCAGTCTCTTGTCCTAGTTTTCATGAATGAAACCCAGTGAAGGTTCTTATCCCGTTGGTCAAGTGAAAACAGGTTTCTCCAAAGAGCTAAGGATGTCTCTTGGGAAAAGCAAGGAGAAATCCATACTGGAAAGAAAGAATTTCAGTGTAAATTGGGTCCAAGGTAAAAGAGACATTGAGCTGGATGGCACTGATGCACAGGGAATTATGGAGCCTAGGGGCTACCACTGAGCTTGATAAGTTACTCAGCACTATAGTTCTTAATGGAAGAGTTAAAAGTACCTCTGGTCAAAGATAAAGATAATGACTCATTTTTACTGAGCCTGATAAATTTACAGCCTTAGACACAATGTAGGCTTTTGCCAAAACACCCAAGGGTGGGAAAGGGGCTTTGTTCAGGTCCAGGCTTTGTACTCAGTGGGAGGGAATAGATTTCAGATCCTATTATATTCCTGCAAGCTTATTTGGAGAGATTTTCTGTGATTGACTTGTGTCCCTCTGCGGAGCATGTCCTGGGTGTCCTTGAAGAAGTTCATGCAAAGGGTGGGGCACAGTAGATTCTTATGTTTGGTCTGCATGGTTTCTCCAAAGTGCTAGGAGCCCTGTTCTGGTGACTTTGGCCTTCTGTTGCATGATTGTCAGAGTAGGAGGTTGGGGAGCCTGGCAGGTTTTCTTGTTTTGGTTTGTTTCTTGTTTGTTTGTTTATGTGACTTCTGCCCTTGAGGGTTTCCTCTGGACTTGACTGAGGATGCGATCTTGCTGCTAAGCCCTGTTCTTTCTCTGGCCAAAATACTCCAGCCCCTTTGCTGATCTGGTGCTCTGAGATATTATTCTGGTAGCTTGCTGCCCTCTAGCACCAATGAATGTGTAGCAGCTGCTTCACAGTTGTGACCTTAGAATTTAGCCACTCACATCTTCCTTGCACACACAATTCCTTTCTGTTGTCACCCCTGAGCTACACCTGTAGGAACTTGGAAGGAACATTGTGTGACTCAGAACACCTGTTTGCTGCCCAAAGCTGTGAGCTACCATTAACTTCCTTGATTGTCAATTGGATTTAACAGGCAAAAGCCACAGACTACAGGCTTGGAATCCAGTGGAACTTCTGCAAACGGCTTCTCCCAACATTTTCTTCAGAAATTTCGCTATCACAGGACACTGGCAACAATTAGGCTTGATCCTCAACCTGTGAATATCTGGTAACTTTCTTCCAGAAGTGCCTAGTGAGTAATCTCAGGGGCAGGCTTGCCAGTTCTAAGGTTGTGAAGAAACTGTCCTTAAGACTGGGGCTCACCTTAAGGAGTCACTGGCCTTCTCCATGTTGCAGGTGCTCTCATAATCAAGAGTGATACAGCTCACAACCTTCAAGTTTCTAGGACTGTACTATATTATTTCTCACATTTGGATACTGAGATCCTTTCCTGTATTGAACCCCAGCACTAATTTTATGGCTGCCTAGATGAAAGAGTTTCCATCTCTAACCTAGGCTACATGCAAAGTAAAGAGTCCATACCTCTGCATCCTTGTGTGGTAAGAGCCTTTTACCTGTCTAGCTCCTGTCTTGTTGGCTTATCTGTAGACTATGTGCCAAGCTGATCCTTGATCATGTTTACGTCATATTTACTGAATGTATGGTTCAGCAGTTAAGAGCACTGGGGATACAGGACACAGAAGCTGCAACATATAAGCAGGCAAATGAACCTGATGTATTCGTTAGAGAATCCAGTACTCTAAAATGCTCAGTTATATCTCCATCCCCTTTCCATTGCTTTTCCTTTACTGAAAATAATTCTTTCATAAAATGTGTTGTAACCCAAGGAGAGTGAAGGAGAAGGCCCTGGTCCTGGAAAGGCTCAATACAGCAGTGTAGGGGAATATCAGGACAAGGATAAAGGAGGGGTTCGATTGGGGAACAGGGGGAGGGAAGAGGTCTAATGGGACTTTTGCGAGGGGGTGATCCAGGCAAGGAGAAAACATTTGAAATTTAAATAAAGGCCAGACAATGATGGAGCACTCCTTTAATCCCAGGACCTGGGAGGCAGAGGCAGGCAGATTTCTGAGTTCTTGGCCAGCCTGGTCTTCAGAGTGCATTCCAGGACAGCCATGGCTCTACAAAGAAACCCTGTCTTGAAAAAAAACAAATCCAAAGCCCTCCCCCAAAAAGAAATGTAAATAAAGAATACATCTAATTTAAAAAAAATAAAAGAAAAGAGAGGAAAAAGAAAAAAAATGTGCAGTGGGCAGAGAATAAAATAAAATAAATATAAACTTAGCTATTTATATATGTAGCATGATGTCTGACTGAAACAACATTGTTTGAATAATTTACATATGTTAATTATCAGGTATAAGTATATACTAACAGTAGCCACAAAGCTTCACAATCCTCATTAATTTACTGTATATCAAAATTAGCATATTTAATGATTTTTAGTGTAAATCTGAGGCTAAAGAAAACATGTTGCTACCATATTTCAGATAGAATGTGTTTCTATTTAGTATGCAGTAGGCAACATTTAACTGTGAAACATATCTAGCTCCCTATCTATCATTTCTTTGGGTTTTCATTAATTCATTTGTGTATTTGCTTTACCACCTGATCACATCCTGAAGTTGCTTTCATCTCATACCTACCCTGTGACACTTTCCCCCTCATTTCCTGCTCCCATTCTCCCCAGAGAAGAAGAGGCACACATGCCCTACCCCCAGCAGTTTCCACAATGCCCTGGCACAGCAATTTACATCAGCTCTAAATACATCCTAGCCCACTGGGGCCAGACAAGGAAGCCCAGCTAGGGGAAAAGTTTCCCATGGAAGTACATGAAGTTGAATAAGAGAAACCCTGCTGTCTGGTTTTTATGAGACATGCAATAAGCCCAAGATTCACATCTGCTCCATATGTCCAGGGAGCCTAGGTCTAGACCTTGCATGCTCTTTGATGGTGGGTGGTTCAGTGTCTGATAAACCCCAATGAGTCCAGGAAACTTGGTTCGCTTGATCTCCTTGTGGTAAATTGACACCATCTGACTCCCTCAATCCTCCTTTTGACTTTTCCCCAACTCTCTCTGAATTCTGCCTAATGTTTTGCTGCGCATATCCTTCTGATGCCACCAGGTGCTGGATGAAGATTCTTGTATGACAGTTATGCTAGGATTCTGTTCTTAAGCACAACCAAGTATCATCAAGAGTGTCAGAGTTTGGCTTTCTGACATGGGTTAATCCTCATGTTTCTCCAGTCTATAGTTGGCTATTCTTTCAAACTCAGCTCCGGGTTTACACCTGCACATATTGTAGGCAGGGAAAATTTTAGATGGAAGGTTTTGTTGGTGGGTTGGTGTTACCTTACCCCCACTGGAAATCCTGCCTGACTACAGGAAGTGGCCACTTTCAGTCTCCCTATCACCAGCTCCTGAGTTTCCAGCCAAGGTCACTCCCATATACTCCCAGGAGCCTGCCCCATCCTGTGTGTCTGTCTTGTACCTGAGATGCCCCCAAATGGATTGTATTTCTCTCTCCCAGCACAGTGGAGGCGGCTCCTCTCAACACACTTGATTTCCATACCTCTCTTTGTGTCCCATACCAGCACCCATACAGTTCCCTCTGATCAACCACTAGTAATATACATTCTATTTACCTTACCTAGTGAGATTCAATCAACTTACCTAGGGCCCTAATCTTACTTAGTTTCTTTGAGTGTTTGGATTGTAGCATGCTTTTCCTGTAGTCTATGGGTAATATCCATGTATTAGTGAGTACATAGCATGCACATTCTTCTGGGTCACAATGACTTCACTAAGAATGGATATTTTCGAGTTCTATCTATTTGCCTGAAAATTGCATTATAATCCTTATTCTTAATATATGATTAGTATTCTATGACAGAAATGTACATGATTTTCCTTATCCACTCTTCAGTGAGAGACAGGTGGTGTGCTAACAGTTTCTGGTTATTATGAATAAAGGTGCTATGAATGAAGTTGAGCAAGTGTCCTTGTGCTATGGCAGAACAAGTTTTGAGTTTATGGCCAGGAATTGTATAACTGGGCCTTGAAGTAGAATTATTTGTGATAATCACCCAGCTTGATTTCCAAATATGGTGTGCAAATTTACACACTCACCAGAAATGCAAATTGTCTCCCTTGCTCCAAATCCTCACAAGCATGTGCGGTCATTTCCGTTTTTATCCTAGCCATGCTCATGTGTATAGGAAGGAATCTTAGACTCCTTACAATTTGCATTTTCATAGGAATGTTGGATATTTCCTTAAGTATATCCTGGCAATTAGAGCTTTCCTGTTGAAAATTCTTTGTTGAATTCTGTACTCCATTTTTATTTTAAATGGAGTATTGGGTTTTTGATGTCTAATTTCTTGAGGTATTTACATTGTTTGATATCAACCCTCTGTCGAATGTACAGCTTGTGAAGATATTTTTGCCATTATTTAGGGTACTGTTTTGACCTACTGATGCTGTATTTGCCTTACTGAGGATTTCTACTTTCTTAAGGTCACACTTGAAAAGTATTGGTCTTAGTGCCTGATCTATGGGTGTTCTATTCAGGAAGTGTCACCTTTTACAATGAGTTCAAGAGCCCTGACATTATTAATGATATTCTCTAAATAGAATCCTAGAATAACTATCTTTTGAGACGTTTCACCCAGCCACCGACAAAAACAGATGCAGAGACCCACAGACAAATATTGGACAAAGTTCAGGGAATCTTGTGGAAGACTAGAGGGAATATTGAAGGAGTCAGAGAGTTCACGGACACCAGAAGAAAACCTACAGAATCAACCAACCTAGTCTCATAAGGGCTCAAGGAGATTGAACCACTGGAGCCCAACACTAGCTAGGCTGCTGCTCAACAACTAAGCTCAATTAATACACCTGAAACTTCACATATTCTCTTCACAGTGTGCTGCAGGGGAAAATCATTGGAGACACACACAACTCAAGCAACCTCAGTTTAATAAATTAGTTCATTTTGTGAAATATTTGTGAAATGGAGGGCTTTTTAAGCCTTTTTCATTTTGGTGTATATGCATATGTATTGTGCATAATGTGTAAAAGCCAGGATCCACAGATATCTGAAGAGATGGACCTACCACCTGAAGCTTGAGTTCCAGTTGGAGGCATCTGATGATAAAAGTGCTGAAACCAAACTTTGGCCCTCTTTTCTAGCAAAATGTACTATTAAAACAGGAGTCACCTCCTTTAGTACGTGGGGTTTGGCTTCTTTGATTGGTTGTCTGTCTGTAGAGCATGAAAGGAGTTTGCTGTGGGCAAGCATGGAGCAAGCTCAAAGGTTCAAAGCAACAAGGCCTGTGAAGTTGAATAGCAGGCAGGGAGAGGAGGGATGGGAAGGAATAAAAAAGAAGTGTGAGAGACATGTAGGTTGTTCTTATGAATTCTTCTTTAGCACATGCTAACCTAGAGATCCATATGTGAATCACCTTAGCTTATAACATTATCCGTGTACCCAGGATTTTGAATAATTACATGTCTGGCATCCATGTGTTCATTTTGACTCTCTCCAGAGGGTATTTGTTGCAGAATGATTAAAGGTAGATACTTTATGCTAGTTACACACCAGGAATGTCATCTAAAAAAAGAACCCTGGTTCTGTTTATTGACTTGACATTACAGTTCAGAACAAAAGTTGGCAAGTCCATTACAAAGCATCTCTTAATCTGTCCTGGCAGAAGGCACTCAAAACAGCCAAGTTGTCATCCTGACTCCACAAGTCCTCTGTTCACACAGTCCAACAGATTGTTTCCCATGCCAAGCTCAGCTTCCAGGATCTCAGTTCTTGTACAGTCTTTTGTTTCCAAGCATGTATAAAGTGTCTGAAGTCACAGTTTCTGACCACCATGCATGAGAGATGTGTCCCAGTCCTGCCCGTTATTCACATCAGGAAGTCCTGTATCCATGCTCAGTGCCAGCAAAAACAAAATCTCGCACCTTGGCCATAGACACAGCGCTCACCACATTTAGGACAATTATCTGTAGCAAAGGAGATGTTCTTGGGCTGCCTTATTGCCCTGAGAGTTTCCAGGAGCTGCAGACAAAGTTGGGCAAATCTTACTCTGGAGACATGAGCCAACCTATCATAGCACTCCAGAGGGGCAGGGTATTGTTCCACATTCATCTTGCTCCAGTTGACTGTGTGCTCCAAAAGGTCCTTCAGGATGGGCATGGAGAAGCAATTGTTGTAGAAGTTGATCTTGGTGAGCTGAGAGCAATGTGTGAGGGCACGTAGGAGGGCAATGAGCTGGGAGTCCTTCACCCTACATCCCTGAAAATCCAGAGTTTCTAGAGTATCTGCCACCTTTTGGAGGAGACATTTCATAGGCATCAGATCCAAATCTGTTAGAACCACACCTCTCATTTCCAGATGTTTTAGCTGAAAGACACTCTGGCAGTGGGAGAAGGAATCCAAGTCTGACTGTGAAAGTTGGTAGTGAGTGACAGAAAGGGAGCTCAGTGGCGTCATCAGGTGCCTAGAGATGAAGGGGACCAGAGGGTTAGTTCTGGCAAATGGTGATGGAGAGCATGGGGTGGGCTTTTCAATGTCTTAGAAGGGAACAGGGACCCCAAGCTGAGTGTGAGCAAATGATCAAAGATATTATCTGAGATGCTTCCTTTTGGAATCAGCTTAGTGAAGTCAAACCCACACTTGATCTGCTGGCCATAGTCTCAAGCAGAAAACCAGTATACCCTATAAAACCCAGGATACCAAGGAGGAAGTTTCATGCCAGGAGAGTCCTGACAAGATCTAAGGACATGACCTGTGGCCTCAGTCAATGCTGCATTGCACCCTGACCTCTCCACAGTCACTCATGCTATCATGCAGATGCCCACACTCCCTCTTGTCTCATGCACTCAGCCCTACTGAGGGTCAAGCATTTCACTCACGGAGAAGTAGGGGGAGAGGGAAGGCTGTGCCCACAGATCTAAGCAGACAGCTCACCTTCTCACATTGCTGCTGAGTCCCTCAAGATCTAAGTACATTCAACTCTTCCTGTCCCCTTTTTGATGGATTGTTTGCCTATGATTCCAAAAAGAATTTCCAGCCCTCCTGACCATATCTGACCTACTCCTTATCTCCCTTTTGTCCTCTGCTTCAGGCATGCTCATTTAAGACTTGGAATCACTACACATTACGTACATATTCTAAGGAGCCCCTAAATGTTTGTTCCCGTTGACTGACAGACAGGCATCCTGGACCACTAATCTTTAAAATGGAAGAGGAAAATTTGCTCTGCTAGCTGACCCAGTCCTCCATCCTTGCTCACCTGAGGACCTGATTCATGTGGTCTTTGATGAAATGGACACCACTCATGGAGAGATGCTGGAGACAATTGAATTTGGAGAAAACAGATATGAACTCCTGGATATACTGCTCTTCTCTGTCTCCTGTCCTATTTGCAATCTTGAAGACGTTCTTGTAGAGGGGTGCCAGGAAGAGTTTGCAAAGATTTCTCATCTGCCCAAAGCAGGAAGCAAATTCGGCCAGCTTGTACAAATTCCACTGAGTGTTCAGTTCCAATTCCTCAATATGCTCTGGATGAAATATATTCAAGATCTTGCTGATAAAGTCCATGGGCATAGCCCAGATCTTCATCTTTGCACAACACCAATGTAGGGAGTGCTTTCTCTGCTGGGCCCACTTCAAGAAGGCTGCTTGTGCTTCATCAAGGCGTGGCCTGAGGCACAACTCAGCTACCACCTTCAGCTGCCTCCTCACTGCATATCTGGGAAGGACCTTCACTACTGGCTTCTCATCCAAGGGCTCTGAAGAACAGCTATCGTCCTCTGTACCAGCCCATATGTTCCAAAAGGCATGGTGCACATTCCTCAAGTCCAGAACCTGAAGTTTTCCCCTGCTGAGTGTGAACACATGTCAAGTATCAGCAGCCGCGATGACCCTCAGTAAGGGTTCACTAAGTGACTGTATAGTGAAATACCCCTCAGCCTGCCAAGCTGTATATTTTTTAAACAACAGTGCAATGTGCACACATGCATGCTGCACAATTTTCTCTGAGCGGCATGTGTGGCCCTGACCACTTTCTTTCCTCAAAGTTACTCATTATTTCTCCCTAGTCCCATTATTAATGGTTTTAGGAATGGCAGGGATAGATAGGCACATTCTACTGTGAGGCTGCTTGGATCAAAGCCCTAATCCACTGATAACTGTCCTTAGTCAAAGCACACAATAGCTATAAGGTTCCTGAATCACTGTCTGGTGATCCCATCAGATGCCATTCGCAATGACCCCACAATCTCTACTGTGTACCCCACATGGTCTCTTATATAATACTTGACCTTTGCTCACCTGGGGTGAAACCCTTTAGTCAGTCGCATGTCTATTCCATCTAGCACAGCTTGCAACATTTCCAGTTTAGGCGTCTTCATCAATGCCCCCACAGGGAGACAGGGGAAAGGCCAGGCTGCCAACATTGCCTTTATGAGCTTGGTTTGTCTGCCACTGAAAGCCTCCTTGAACAGTGCTGGGAAGAGTACAGAGGGGAGATCCTCCAGAGAGGATATGGCCAAAGCCTCATCTCTCACCAGAGACTGAATTGCCAGCTTCTTGAGTGTGGCTGCGGTCTGAATACTCATCTTCTAAAGTCTCGAGTCAAAAGACTCCTGCCAAGAAGTCAGAAAGGAATACACGTTCAAGACAAACTTAATACAACTTCCTCAACATTATATCAACCACTAAGCTTCTGAGCTAATGCTCTAACAGTAACAGAGAAATCATTTTGCCTGTTTAACCTAAACTGGTAGTGGAAAGAGAGGCTCCCACAATGATAATGTGGAAGTCTTTATATCAAGCAAATATTCACATAATTGTCAGATCAAAATATTTTATGTAGGACCCTTTCTCAAAAACAAAATAAAATATCTCAAACTTATGCAAACAAAAAGAAACCGAGGAAACAAACATACCAATGTAAATCCATGAGTTATGGATCAAGATTAATTCCCAGAAAACAGAATGACTTCAGTGCATTTCTACAATATTGAATCTTACCTGTGTCTGGGAAGTAGAATATGTCCACAGAGCAAACGTGTGTGTAAAAGAGGCAATGGAAAAGCTAAGGCAAGACACATGAGTAAATCACATGTGTCATTTCAGCTATATGATGTGGAAGGATATCAAAGATACCTGGCGTACAGGTCTACAGTGTAATCCAGGGTCTCACAAAAAAATAAAGACCATTACAGTGAAGGGGAAACATGAGGGAGCATTTTAATCAGATTGTCTGATTTGGAGCTTACCTGGAGGCACATGGCCAGCTCTAAGAGAGTTGGAACAACATACAGAATCCTTGTCTCAAACAGTTATATCAGGCAAAGTAATGGAATATATACACAAGCTATCATGGGATATTATTGGTGATGAGGCTAAAATTTCATTTGCAATGAAACCCAAGATCCTCAACATGTTCCTCTTAAGGAGTCTGAATTTCTCCATATCAAACTGCATGACCCGAGGAGAAAAAAAAATGGTTTACATACCAGTTGAGCAATGCAGATATGTTTCCAAATCCCAGCCGAATCAGGGAGTTTTCCAAGATGCAAGCCTCTGACTGTGATATGTGGCTCCATGGAAGCCTTTATATACATATCTGCTTGCCCTTCCCTATTGTAGCCACACCCTTCAAACCCAAACTGGAATTGGATTTCCTGGTCTAATCTCCACCCTTTAAATTATAGATCAAAGTTGTAATCATTTCACTCATTGAATCAGAAGGACTTGTGATAACAAATTTCCCACTCATCGTCCTTCACACACACAAACACACCCAAAAGTTTCGTGGATAAATAAAAAACATTCCATTTGTTAATACACCATACAACACCATGTGGGTACATTTATTCCTTCATTTGCATAAGATCTATTCAGTTTTCAAGTTGTACCAGTGACCATGTCATGCTCTGAATCCAAGGTTGTTTTAGAGGTCCAATTCTAGGAATTCTTCAGCCTCAGAAAACTTCTTATCGCTAGGATTATTGTTATGAATAGCTATTTCTTGTTTGATTTTATTCATGTGACCAGAGTTTGCATCAGGTAAGGGTTTATTCAGTTTTTGATGAGAGACACGACATAATTGGAAGATATTCTTTTTCACTGGATTTGGAACAGATTGCTATGTCAGAGACAGGAATATACATTGAAGCTCAAGGAATGAAGTGGATGCTCGGTCAATAAATTTCAGCATCAACCACTCTAGAGGTGGTGCTGGAGCATAGCTTGACCCCATTACTATACTAGCCAGGGTTCTGCATGTACTCAGATGGTCGGGAGCTACCCCACATACAGGAATTCTCCCTACAACTCTCTTTGCAGCAGACAAGATGGGACATGCAACAAGGATGCTGGGACATCCCTGAGATAGGATGCTCAGTTCATGGTCATGTTCATCGAAATTGTAAGCCGTAGTATTGTGTGATCTCTACAAAGCCTGCTTCCTAAATGGACGAAAGCAAACAGAAAAAGGAGGGTGTGAGGGAGATGGTGCCCTTGGCTCCCAAGGAAGCAGAGAGTAAGTCAACTAGGATCAGCCAAAAAGCCTTCCTCAAGGAGATGTAATCTAGAGTGGGACGTGGGATGAAGGGTGGCTTTAGAAAGTGTAAGCACCTGTCAATCTTCTATTCCTATCATCTATGTGGTGGCTTGAAATGATCTGTGATTACAGTTCCAGGCAATCTGAAACCCCATTCTGACCTGCTAGGGCAGCAGGCCTGTGAGGGTTATCCATTCCTATTTGTACACAAGCACCACTACCCATAAAATCAATCATCTTAAAACAGCAGCTCTATCTTGGGTTTTGTGGCCACACCTTTAATCCATCCCCTCAGGAGTCCAAGATTGACTGGGTCAGTGAGTTCAAGGCTACCCTCATCTGAATAAATAATTCAAAAACCAGTAAAGCCTATGGAGTGAGGATCTGTCTTATAATTAAACCAGAGCTGAGCAGGGTAGCACAGACCTAAATCTCAAGAGAGGCAGGGGCACCTTTGATGTTGAGGCCAAACTGGACCACAGAGTAGCTTATGGGACATCTAGGGCTCTTAAACAAGGAAACCCTCCCCCAAAACAACAAAACAAAGAAACACATAAACAAAGTGTAGTTTACTAGATGGTGCAGGTACAATCCTTAAAACTAGCATTAGGGAGGTAGTAGCAGGTGAAGGACTAAGGTCAAGGTCAGCATGTTGTTCAGACTGAGTTTAGGAAGAAGGAGACATGTTAAACAGACCATCCCTTTCAAAAATCAACCAAATAACCAAACAACCAAACAACCCAAAACCAGAGAAGCAATCAAGCAAAGCAAAAATTACCCGAAACACAATTCTAAAAGAAAATCCTCCAGAGAGCTTAAGGTCCAATGAGATGGCCCAAAGAGCAATAGCACTTGCCACCCAAGTAAGTTCTGAGTTCAGTAATGGGGCCCTCGGGTGGAAGGAGAGAAACCACTGCAGTTTTGAGTCCTCCCCCATCTACAGGCATGCTCTGCTGCTGGTACACCAATACGCAAATGAAGCAAGACAGTTATCAAGTACAGAACAGCATGAGAGCTGATCCAGGAAGTTGGTGAAAGAAAGCTTCAGGAGACTGAAGAAGGATGGCTCCAAACTGACTCTAACCTAGCCGACATAATGTGATTCTGTCTCACCCAACCAAATACCAATAATTGTAGCTCAGTGGTAAATAGGCAGCTCAGTCTCTTGTCCTAGTTTTCATGAATGAAACCCAGTGAAGTTTCTAATCCCGTTGGTCAAGAGAAAACAGGTTTCTCCAAAGAGCTAAGGATGGCTCTAGGGAAAAGCAAGGAGAAATCCATACTGGAAAGAAAGAATTTCAGTGTAAATTGGGTCCAAGGTAAAACAGACTTTGAGCTGGATGGCACTGATGCACAGGGAATTATGGAGCCTAGGGGCTACCACTGACCTTGATAAGTTACTCAGCACTATAGTTCTTAATGGAAGAGTTAAAATACCTCTGGTCAAAGATAAAGATAATGACTCATTTTTACTGCGCCTGATAAATTTCCAGCCTTAGACACAATGTAGGCTTTTGCCAAAACACCCAAGGGTGGGAAAGGGGCTTTGTTCAGGTCCAGGCTCTGTACTCAGTGCGAGGGAATAGATTCCAGATCCTATTATATTCCTGCAAGCTTATTTGGAGAGATTTTCTGTGATTGACCTGTGTCCCTGTGCGGAGCATGTCCTGGGTGTTGAAGAAGTTCATGCAAAGGGTGGGGCACAGTAGATTCTTATGTTTGGTCTGCATGGTTTCTCCAAAGTGCTAGGAGCCCTGTCCTGGTGACTTTGCCCTTCTGTTGCATGATTGTCAGAGTAGGAGGTTGGGGAGCCTGGCAGGTTTTCTTGTTTTGGTTTGTTTCTTGTTTGTTTGTTTTTGTGACTTCTGCCCTTGAGGGTTTCCTCTGGACTTGACTGAGGATGTGATCCTGCTGCTAAGCCCTGTTCTTTCTCTGGCCAACATACTCCAGCCCCTTTGCTGATCTGGTGCTCTGAGATATTATTCTGGTAGCTTGCTGCCCTCTACCACCAATGAATGTGTAGCGGCTGCTTCACAGTTGTGACCTTAGAATATAGCCACTCACATCTTCCTTGCACACACAATTCCTTTCTGTTGTCACCCCTGAGCTACACCTGTAGGAACTTGGAAGGAACATTGTGTGACTCAGAACACCTGTTTGCTGCCCAAAGCTGTGAGCTACCATTAACTTCCTTGATTGTCAATTGGATTTAACAGGCAGAAGCCACAGACTACAGGCTTGGAATCCAGTGGAACTTCTGAGAACGGCTTCTCCCAACATTTTCTTCAGAAATTTGGCTATCACCGGACACTGGCAACAATTAGGCTTGATCCTCAACCTGTGAATATCTGGTAACTTTCTTCCAGAAGTGCCTAGTGAGTAATCTCAGGGGCAGGCTTGCCAGTTCTAAGGTTGTGAAGAAACTGTCCTTAAGACTGGGGCTCACCTTAAGGAGTCACTGGCCTTCTCCATGTTGCAGGTGCTCTCATAATCAAGAGTGATACAGCTCACAACCTTCAAGTTTCTAGGACTGTATTATATTACTTCTCACATTTGGATACTGAGATCCTTTCCTGTATTGAACCCCAGCACTAATTTTATGGCTGCCTAGATGAAAGAGTTTCCATCTCTAACCTAGGCTACATGCAAAGTAAAGAGTCCATACCTCTGCATCCTTGTGTGGTAAGAGCCTTTTACCTGTCTAGCTCCTGTCTTGTTGGCTTATCTGTAGACTATGTGCCAAGCTGATCCTTGATCATGTTTACGTCATATTTACTGAATGTATGGTTCAGCAGTTAAGAGCACTGGGGATACAGGACACAGAAGCTGCAACATATAAGCAGGCAAATGAACCTGATGTATTCGTTAGAGAATCCAGTACTCTAAAATGCTCAGTTATATCTCCATCCCCTTTCCATTGCTTTTCCTTTACTGAAAATAATTCTTTCATAAAATGTGTTGTAACCCAAGGAGAATGAAGAAGGCCCTGGTCCTGGAACGGCTCAATACAGCAGTGTAGGGGAATATCAGGACAAGGATAAAGGAGGGGTTCGATTGGGGAACAGGGGGAGGGAAGAGGTCTAATGGGACTTTTGGGAGGGGGTGATCCAGGCAAGGAGAAAACATTTGAAATTTAAATAAAGGCCAGACAATGATGGAGCACTCCTTTAATCCCAGGACCTGGGAGGCAGAGGCAGGCAGATTTCTGAGTTCTTGGCCAGCCTGGTCTTCAGAGTGCATTCCCGGACAGCCATGGCTCTACAAAGAAACCCTGTCTTGAAAAAAACAAATCCAAAGCCCTCCCCCAAAAAGAAATGTAAATAAAGAATACATCTAATTTTTAAAAAAAGAAAAGTAAAGAGAGGAAAAAGAAAAAAAATGTGCAGTGGGCAGAGAGTAAAATAAAATAAATGTAAACTTAGCTATTTATATATGTAGCATGATGTCTGACTGAAACAACATTGTTTGAATAATTTACATATGTTAATTTTCAGGTATAAGTATATACTAACAGTAGCCACAAAGCTTCACAATCCTCATTACTTTACTGTGGCGAGCCCCCTGACCAGCAGGGAAGAAGACCACCGACACGAGGATTCTTCTCTGATCACACTTTTATTGGAGTACCGATTGGTTAATGGAGAGTTGAAGATGAGGGGCGAGAGAGAAGGAAAGGGAGTGGCATATATAGGCAGGACAGGATGTTTCTACTATAGATAAGCTAGTCAAGCTGGGATAGGCTGCTTGCTGTTGCCGGGCAGACTTGTGCTGGGACAAAGGCCAAAATGAGATGTTTACTGCACTCCTCGGCGCCATCTTGTAATGGCGTTTGCAGGAACAATAGGCAGCCCCTCACATCTCCCTCCTTTTGTTTTATTATGCAGCAAATAGATCTCCCAAATGAGAGGGTAGAGACAGTGGTCGTACCTCCCAGCCTTTTTTCAGACCATGTACGGGAGTAATCCCTAGGCCTATTCTGGAACCCGAGATACTCTCGACCTGTCCTCTGCCGTTTTTCTGGGAAAGGGAAACTTGGGCAGGCAACCCTTATGCGGAACGACATGTCTCTCAGAGGGATAGTGGCCCTCTGTGCGATACCTTGTTCAACAACCCTCCTTGGGTTCTGAGTTGGACACTCTGCCCAGTGTAATGAACCTGAGTTCCGGGCGTGCAAGAGCTGTCTGGTCAGCTGTCTAAATGCTTGAGCATAATTCCAGGGCTGCAAATGCCTGAGTAATAAAGCCTTAGAGATCTTTGTAGAGGCTGATCCAGGCTTGAGGAGATTGGCCGGCTTCCAGAGCTGTCAAGGCTCGAGCAATGACAACCTTTTCCCTGTTCTGAGCTGCTCACATTTTGCAGAAAAGGAATAGAGTTAGAAATAGTCCTGCCAGACAAAACGCTCCAAACATGCCAACTCCTATCCACTCTTTAAAATAGGAAAAGGTTTTTACCATCCAATCTGAAAATTGTCCTATAGTGACCAATTCTACCTTGGTGCTGTTAAGCACATGAATGTGATAACTGAAATTAGCTTGTAATTGCTCAAATTCTCTGGACCAATTTCCACTCAGAATATTAGACAACTGCTTAGACTCATTGAGGGTCGCAGAGTAGGGTGTTACACAGATGTGGGGAGTTCTGTCTACACAGCTTGTAGAGATGACATCAAATAAATCTTGTAAGGCTACCTCTAAGAGGTCTATTCTCTTATTGAGCATTAAGATTCCTGATGCAAAATGAGCATTCATTTTCTCTTGTGAGGAAAGAGCAGTAGAAGTCTTCTGTACTATTTCATTAATTTGAGTAACTGTTTGTACCTGATTAGCCATGGCAACTCCTGCAGTGACCGCTGCAGCTGCAGAAACCGCAATTGCAGTGACTATTGCGGCAGTGATGCCAAAATCTCTTTTCTGTCTAAACAAGGTAACCAAAGGAAATTCACTTGGATCGACCCTAACGGGGATAGGTACTAGGGTAGGCATGCGCATTACTAAAGCTGAGTCATATTTTCTGTTGCCCCAGCACTGACTGATGTAACAACTTTGGTTCTTGCAATCCACTACTGGAGAGGAATAATTAAACAGCAAAAACAAAAATGGAGGATCTACACACATGCGACCTCTAGAGAATGTCATATTATGTTGCTTATGAAGACTATTAACTACAAGCCTATTAGTAGTGGAGTTTAGGACTCCAGAAACATTGAACAGATCTACCTTACTATTTTCCAAATTGACTATAGGCGATAGATCACAGACTGCACCCTTAGAGTTAATAAGGGTCCAGGTTGATAAAGGCCATCCTTTCTTTGTGGAATTGTTACGATACTTGTATCTGTCTAGATCAATTGTAAACCAGAAACCAGGTGAAATGGGAAACACTCTATCAAAGTGTCCCCTGCAGTGTAAAAAACTCAGATGGGTAGTCAGGAAGGACATTTGGACAAAGATAAGTAGGCTTAGACCCGTTGTATATCCTGCTACTATTGTCCTTAGAGATCATGGGTATCAATAATGTCATGTTCATCCAAAAGGTATGAGTATTAACTGTGTCCAAGCCATTACTACCATCGCCCGAGCCTGACTGTTGGCCTGCGCTGACTTTAATTAATGCCTCAGTCAGCATCTCGACCGGAAGACCTGGTCGTAGATATCTAAGTGGATCATCAAAAGCTGCCAGCGTTTGGTTCTGAATTTGAATACATTGTGACTGAAAAGAATTGGAAAAACAAAGTGTTCCTGCCAATGGAACCCGAGTCTGATTAAAACTTTGCACCTTCAATTCAGACTGATCTTTAGATTTACAAGGTACCCCATAATGGCATCGGGTGGAGTAAAATTGAGGAAAAACATTGGATTCATTATGCACAGGCACTGGTATTGGCCACGTGCGAGAAAAAGACCAAAAATAACTTTCACTGGCGATCGTCAGGTGAGTCAGACACCACAGCATCATTATTCTTCTCCACATCTTTGTCACTGGGATTCGAATCCTCCTCTCTTGGGCTTTCAACTCGGCGAGTCAGCCTCTCTGGAACCCAGATCGGATCAGCTCGGTCCTGTGGAAAAACACAAACAGCTCCCCTGGATCTCTGAATCACAGGATCCGGTCCATACCAGTTATTGTCCAGCACATCCTTCCACATGACGTGCATGCAAGGAGATAGAACTGAATTTACGTGCCTGTCGGCGGCAGTTGTATTGGACTCTTTAAGATTTAAGAAATTAAGTGTAAAGAGAGCTAGAGATATTCTTTCTCGTGGGGTAGCATGTTCAGCTATTCCCCCTTTTTGTTTAATTAAGTAAGATTTAAGAGTGTGGTGGGCGCGTTTCACAATACCTTGCCCTTGGGGATTATATGGGAGGCCAGTTAAATGAATCACATCCATTTGACTGCAAAACTGTCGAAAATTTTTGAAAAGTATATGCTGGTCCATTGTCTGTCTTGAGGAGTCTGGGTTTGCCCCAAGCACTCTATGCCTCGAGGCAATGTTGAATTACATGTGAGGACTTTTCTCCTGTTAGAGGTATAGCATACATAATGCCAGAGTATGTATCAATAGAAACATGCAAATATTGAAGTATTAGTGGTCGAATTCCCCGTGGGTTAATTCCCATGTGAGGCACAGGCAAAATTGACAACAATTTTGACATTGGGTAACTATTTCTCTAGCTTCTTTTCTAATCAATGAAAAACGGTGATGTAAGGTTTCAGCCATTATATGAAAGCACTTATGTAATTCTTTTGCAGCTTCTGTCTAGGAAAACAGTGCAATAGCCACGATCTTGGTGGCTTTATCCGCCAATTCATTTCCTAGTGACATAGGACCAAGGAGGCCCGAGTGTGCTCTGACATGAGTAACATAAACAGGGAATCTTCTATTCACTAACACAAATTGTATTTGTTGAAAAATATTAGCAACTCTGCTGGAGGACTTTATTACCCCAGCTGTCTCAAGAAGGTTAGCTGCATTAACTACATAAGAAGAATCAGACACAATATTAAGCGGTCCTGGGAAGGTCTCAAGAACCTCTAGTACTACTAAACATTCCACAATTTGAGATGAGATTTCATTATATTGTTTAGATACTACCTTGCAATTAACTACATAAGCACCTATACCAGTTTTTTATCCATCAGTATATACCATGATTCCATCTAGGAATGAATTTCTGGCTGTCACTCGTGGAAATACTACAGCCTGACTCAGGGCAAATTGCAAAATTGGATGCTTTGGATAATGATTGTCAATCTGTCCAGCAAAGGAGGTAACTAAAATCGCCCAATCATTGGATGTAGCTGCCAAAATTTGAAATTGAAAGGAGCATTATTTGAAAACTTTTAACATAATTTGTAATTTAACCACCTGTGAGGAGCCAGGCTGATATTGGCACAAAACCGGCTCATTGTGCTTGATCATACAAGCTCCACAGCCTATTTTTGATCCATCTGTAAATATATTGGGGGCACCTGGTAAGGGTGCTTGTGCAGTTACTTTTGGAAACACCGCAGGATGTTCCTTAAAAAATGAAAGCAAAGGATATCTGGGATAATGATTATCTATTAATCCATCAAAACAGCAGTGCAATATGACCCAATCATTAATTGTTCTGCACAAAATCTGCACCTGAGAGGCAGTATAGAAAATAATCAGTGATGTAAGATTCTTCTCAAAAAACTGTAGGCATTGTTGTATCTCTAGAAGGGTCAATTTTGTAATTGCAGTAGAGTAATGATCAATAGATTTTGCTGGTGAGGCTCTAGGATGCACCCACAACAAGGGACCTTCTTGCCATAGCAGGCCTGTAGGCTGCAAAAGGTAGACAAAATGCATAAAGCAATTTTCTCCTTTTCTTTGAAGCGAAACAACACTGTGTCTTGTAAGCCTTGTTTTACTCTGTTGAGGGCTACTCTAGCCTCTTGTGTCAATATTTGGTATGAATCTAAGGCCGAATTTTAATGCCTTTATAATTTCTATATAGCCTTATTAATGTTTTATAGATCTAAGTTTGAAACTTTATTTTGAACCACATCTATATGAATCTGTTAAAAATATTCTTTTGGCCAAAACTCTCTATGTGAAGCTTGTAAGATAAGGCCAGACTTACACCCATCAATCTTGCAAGGAATAGCCTGTAACTAGACCCCACTGTATGAAGGTCAAATAACAAAAGGAACTTGTAATATTAAAGCATAACTACAATTTTTGAAAGCAAAACCCAGTTTTAAACAATCTTTTCTCCTTAAAATAATAGCAAACACATTATTTTTATATTGCAAAGTTTGTCTATCAGCTTGTATGTTTGATTGTATGACAATGTAACTTATTGAAGAGACATTATTTTAAATCTTATTTTTTATAAGTCTGAGTTCTAGGATAAGAATCACATAAAACATTATGTCAATTTAGGAATACCTTAAAGACCTAATATTATTGGCTTCTGTCATGTCACGTGTTGCTTAAGATAGCTTTAACCCTAAATTATCAGTTTTAAACTTACCTTTTGTTACCATTATATTTTCTTTTGAATCATGTCCAATAACTTATGAGTCAATACTCTATAGTCAAGGCATGTAAAACATTTATACCTTTAAGACCAATTAGAAATAAGGATGAAGCAATTACACAAATCTCATTAATTTAAACCAAATATATATATTTTTCCAGCTGTAATTTCAGGGGAATAAAACACCTTGAACCCAACCATCACCACAGTAGAAATTTTTCCAGGAGAATTAACCATTAAGTTTGAGACTGTTGGTCTCTTAAAAAGTAGCCTTTTTCTCCAGCTGTGTTGTGTTTAACTCATAGTTAAGAATATGAAGCTCCTTTAATCATCTTCTTCTGTGTAAATTGCAGACTGACAGGACTGCCAGTAAATAACACCCCCTTTTTACCATTTTATGTTTTCTTTTTAACACATAACATAAACACAACAATCATTCAGACACTCAAACAATAGACAACATAAATTGACACACATATAGACAAGTTTTGGTGCACCAAAAATAGGCAACAGACAGAAATGGAATATAATGTCCCCAAAAAGATCCAAATATTTTAACCAGAACTAAGAATATCTCCATTAGGATTCAGAGAGAAAATAGGACGTCTCCCATTTTCTTCTGTTTCCTGGAAAGTTTTAAAGTTAGCTTTTAACCGTTATTATTATTATTATTATTATTATACTTTTAATACCATGTCTTATACATGAAAAAACTGCTTTTCAGAAACCTGCTTTTTCTCTTGTTTAAGAGTTAACCTCTTATCTTCTTTTCTTCTGGGAGTTCTGCCAGAGAAGGGAAGAAAAAGACAGTGACCTTGTAGAGAAAAACACAGTGACCTTGTTGAGAGAGGTAGGAGGGGGGGAGAGCCCAGGATTTTCTTTGTCCGGCCGTTTTAACTGTCTCTGACTTTTAAAGAATAAATTTTTTCTTCTAGAGAATTTAGCTCGAATAGGCTGCATAAATTCCTCAGGTGTGATCTAGCTCTCCGTGGAGCTCCTTTAAGAGGGCTATACTTAAAGCAAGCTCTTGCTTTCCCAAATAACCGCGCAGGCTAGCAAAAAGCTGCTTTTAAAAGGAGGACAGGGGAAGAGAAGGGGGCTAGAAAAAGGGGAAATCATTTGAAATGTAAATAAATTATATCGAATAAACCACCGGAAGGGCGATACGGGCCACTGGTCCCGCGCCTACTCTGGCTTTGTTCAAAATTGGCTACCGCCCATAACGATCGCTCTCATACTCTGCAGCAGTTTCTTCAAGCTCCTCCTTGTCCTCCTCCGACAATCCTTCTACTACCGAATCATCTGAAATTTCTAAGTTTGCAAACTCTTCCAGAACTGGATATAGGGGTTCCTTTTTACTTTCCCCTTGTTTTATTTTTCTTTTCTTTTCCCTTTTATTTCTGTTGTATTTTGCAGGCCTGTCTTCCTCCCCTTTTGACTCCGCTTCCAAGAGACTATCCTGTTGCGAAGCCAAAACTTTGCGCCCCTGCTTAATCAGCTCCATGTTCTTACTGTCCTTGAGGCACGAATGGACCAGCTTCCATAAAGGAATTGATCCTCGGCCAATTCTATCCTCCTGTTTTGCTCTTTCAAGGTCTTTTCCTAACTTTTCCCAGCAGTTGAGGTTAAAATCGCCTGAAACAGCGAACCACGGCGCTGCCTTATCAATATCCTTCACTATGGTTTCTACTGTGCGCGGTGATATCTTCAGTCCTCTCTGCTTTAGCAGACCCTGTATAAGGGCTGCAAAGTCACAGGTGCCAGGTCCAGCCCCCAAGTTGTTGCTCATACTGCCCACCTATCTACGAGGGACTTACAGTACAGCGAGAAACACCGCTTTATCTATATCTACAGCGGTCTTACTTTCGTTTTTTAAATCCAACAAAGGCACTCCTCGCCAGGTTTATGGCAATGAAGCCAAAAACAGCACAGAAGAATCACCACGACTGCACAGAGAAAAAATCCAGCAAACATCAAAGGGTCAGCAGGGTAGTCGAGCCACATACTACTTACTTGGGGAGACTTACTCACTCCATGTGTAGAGTTCTGAATCCTTCTTGGGCCCCTCAGACGTGTCCACTGGACCTACTTCCCGGGTTTCGGCACCAGCTGTGGCGAGCCCCCTGACCAGCAGGGAAGAAGACCACCGACACGAGGATTCTTCTCTGATCACACTTTTATTGGAGTACCGATTGGTTAATGGAGAGTTGAAGATGAGGGGCGAGGGAGAAGGAAAGGGAGCGGCATATATAGGCAGGACAGGATGATTCTACTATAGATAAGCTAGTCAAGCTGGGATAGGCTGCTTGCTGTTGCCGGGCAGACTTGTGCTGGGACAAAGGCCAAAATGAGATGTTTACTGCACTCCTCGGCACCATCTTGTAATGGCGTTTGCAGGAACAATAGGCAGCCCCTCACACTTTACTGTATATCAAAATTAGCATATTTAATGATTTTTAGTGTAAATATGAGGCTTAAGAAAACATGTTGCTACCATCTTTCAGATAGAATGTGTTTCTATTTAGTTTGCAGTAGGCAACATTTAACTGTGAAACATATCTAGCTCCCTATCTATCATTTCTTTGGGTTTTCATTAATTCATTTGTGTATTTGCTTTACCACCTGATCACATCCTGAAGTTGCTTTCTTCCCATACCTACCCTGTGACCCTTTCCCCCTCATTTCCTGCTCCCATTCTCCCCAGAGAAGAAGAGGCACACATGCCCTACCCCCAGCAGTTTCCACAATGCCCTGGCACACCAATTTACATCAGCTCTAAATACATCCGTGCCCACTGGGGCCAGACAAGGAAGCCCAGCTAGGGGAAAAGTTTCCCATGGAAGGCCATGAAGTTGAATAAGAGAAACTGTTGCTGCCAGCAGCCACATGTAAACCGGGTTACCTGTTGAGAGAATCTTGGGGTTATAGGGAAGAGGGGCGAAAAGAAAGCGCAGCCAAGTCAATGTTCACTGATGCGGGCAGCTACATAATTGGCGCCTGAACGTGGGGCGACCTGGTACGAGAGAATTTCCTGAGGTAGCCCTATCCAGCGAAGCTTCGCAGAAAAGGTGGTAAGAAGTAGTATCCGCATGGTAAGCAACATAGAGGTCAAAACTAGCGCTAGTGAATTCGTGTCTATTGTTATGAGTGCAGGAAGGGATACAGTTTTTCAAGCAAACTGTGCGGACCCGGCACAGGGACTGCATGGGTTGAAAAGATAGGGAAATATGGGGAAGGAATTTGGTAGGCATTTGCCCAAAGCTCGTAAGAGCTGATTTCGGCGAAAAGAAAGGGTTTTTTAAAATAGGCATATGTCCACGGCTTCTAAGAGCTGTTTAAAGAGGAAAATGGATGCAATTGCTTAACAAGCATGCTTAACTTTCTGTGTATCTTTCCGTGTTTGTCCCGGTGCACCGATTGTCTATGTGTATGTTTATGTCCTCTCTGTGTCTTTGTGTGAATGACTGTTTCATGTTAAAAAGAAAAATTGGTAAGGATTTCATCTGCTGGCAACCTCTTGAGCCAGCCACAGTTTGTGTGGAGATTGATTTAAAGGCGCACCGCAGCAGCGTAGCTCACTCACCCAAGAAGCAAGCATGGCTGGGGAAAAAGCCGCTTTTAATAGCCCAGAAACCTCAAGATTTGGGAAGACTTTGGTTTGGCTTGTGAAATTCATGTAGTCGCTTTATACTTGTTTCTAATTGGTTTTAATGGTATAAGGCTTTACATTTCTTGACTAAAGAGTTATAAATTAATTGGTTATTATGTAAAAGGTATAGTGTTATTAAGAAAAGGTTAGTTTAAAACTGGTGATTCAGTGTTAGAGCTATCTTAACTAGCTACACGCGGCCTAACGCCACTCATGCTTTGTTCTTGTTTATAATTGGATTTAAAGGTATATCTTGCATGTCTTGACTATAGAGTATTGGCTTAAGTCATTGGACATGATTTAAAAGGTATAATGTTATTAACAAAAGTTAGGTTAAAGCTGGTAGTTTAGGGTAGTCGCCATTTTTAAACAACACGTATCATGGTTAAAGCTGGTAGTTTAGGGTAGTCGCCATTTTGAACAACACGTGGCATGACGCAATCCAGGAAATACAGGCCTTTGGGACGCTCCTAAATTGGCATGGTGTTTCATGTGAATCTTGGCCTGGAGATTAGACTTAATGAAGATTAAGATTTAAAATATTGTCTCTTTAATAAGTTACACTGTTATACACTTGAACATAAGAACTGGCAGACAAACCTTGTGCTGTAAATATGTGTTTGCCATTGATTTTAAAGAAAATAGATTGTTTAAAATTGAGATTTGCTTCCAAAATTACAATTGTGCTCTAATATTGCAAGAAAACATTGAGTTACAATAAAAATCAGTGTGTCATTGGCTACAGTTTTCAGTTTACAGGCTCATAATTCTTAACATTTTGTAATTAAGATAATTTTGAGAGTGATGCAGCTATGGGTTTTAGAGGCCCATTGCCACTTTTCCACAAGTTTATAGGCTACAATGGTAGGAGCAAAATTTAACCCTCCAAGATTAAAAAGGATATCTCTGTGGAAATGTATTTGATATCAAGTAGGTTCCTTTGACCATGAAATTACAGGTTTCTTTTGTTTAATCCTGAAAACGTCCTAGTAGGTTTGGGTCTGGTCTTAGTTAAAAGGCTCAGATCTAGTCCTTGCCAAGGACTAAAGGTGGATCCTAGGGCAGATAAAAAAAATGTGTTTTGTCTCTGTTTCAATACTAGAAGTTAAGATCTTAAAATTTTCAGTGTATAATGTTCATAGAATGTTTGTTACAGGCCCTTGCTCCTATGGACTTTTAAAATTTTTAGGTAAATGGCTTTCAAAGGTTGTTAGGATATATTAATTGGCTTTATCTTATTTACCTCATTTTAAGCTTGCCACAGAAGGTCTTAAACCTCTGTTTTCAAGGTAGGAAACGTTTGTTCCTTGCTCCAAGCAACAATCAAATTTATTATTAATGGTTGGTCTATTACATGGCAAGCATTTTTAGGCAAAATTAATAATTGTTATCCAAAAGATAATTTGTACTATCAGATCACATGTTTATTCCTTTAAGTTTCTCCCTGCTTCAACACAGATACCTGAATTGGGTGCTATAGCAGCTATTTTTAAGATGTTAAAAGTCAAGCTTTTAATAATAGTAGATATATATAGCTCATGGTTTATAATTGCTTAAAATTGGTCCATTTTTAATACTGCTAATTCTTAATTTCTACAGTTTATACAAATGTGATTCAAACTTCTAAGAACAAAGGATATGTTCTCTAAATGACTGTCCTTTAGGTATTTGAAATAATTTTATATTTTGTGCACATCAAATTGTAAAGATTTGTTCTTGATGTCCTCAATTTCTACCTCTACCACGTAATGGTGTTAATCCTAGAGGACTTAGTTATTACAGATAAATGATATTCATATTTCTAATTTAGAAGATAAAAAAAAATATGTGCATGTGACTAATGATTCATTTTTAGGCTGTCTAGTTACAACTGCTCTAACAGAAAAAACAACTAAAAATGCTATGTTTATTTTATATAATTACATAGTTATTGCCTATGTTATGGTTTATACTTTGTGTTCCAACTTAAATTAATAAAACAATATCTTCTTGGAAGAAAGAAGAGAGGGGAAATCGTGTCCCTGTACATATCATTTATATTATGCTTGCATGTTTTTAAGAAAATTTTAAAATTTAGATGCCAAGAAACTCCTTGCTAAATGTATATGACATCTTGTAATTAGGCATATTGATGTCTAGGTGAAATGAAGGAATTCACTTACTAACATATGCCATGATCCTGATTTAATATTGGGGGAGAAGGCATGTCCTCTGTTTTTTCCACAGAATGCTGCAGAAGATATGCTGACTGTGCTTGCTGAATGCCCAGACCATGGTAACATAAGAGCTATATTGGGTATATGCTCTTGACTTACCTTAATTGTCAAATGTCCCAGGTTAGATAAATTGCCTAGCTTCAAGCTTTTAGACTTTGTGGGACAGAACATGGAGACTGTTAAGATAGCTTAGGAAAAATTAATCTAAAGAAGAGTTAAAATGACTCTTCTCCTTATTGTGTTCAGCTGACTCAACCATAGAAATAATTCCAATATTGAAGATCCCAATTTTGAAGATGGCTAACAATCTTCAGCCAGCTGTGTTAATTTAACATATAGTCTCCACTTTTCCTGAGAAGTAACAGCTTATTTCTTGATACACAAGGCTACCTATCCCACCTCAGAGGCCAAGCTTTGGGTCCTTAAAGTTGTTAATTTACAACTGAATTGGATACTTCTGGGACAAGTTAATCCTGTTCCACCTTTAACTCTTGACCTTGTCTGTTAAGCAGACTGGCTGTCTCCACCTAGGCTCACCTGGATGGAGAGATTACATGTCTGTTAAAGACACTTGCAGACCCCCCTGGCTTCAAAACTTACACAAGTAGATCTCCAAAGAGGGAGCCACATAGAACTCAGATCTATGTGTGTTTGTTTATGAACAAACATGGGTACCAGCGAGACGTGCGAGGCAAAGCAATGCATGGGGAGGTGAATTTCTGCTTCTGAGTCCCCAGGAAGTACACCTAATTGCATAGGGGTTAACGTCGAGAGGCTGTCCTTAAAATAATAAGGGAGCCTATTACCCCTCCTCTGAAAAAGACGTTATACAATAATTAAGAGGAATTACGGTCAATGCTTCCCCTCCTGGTTAAGGCCCGCCTTCTTATGAAGGATATTTATCCACTTGTTTTCTACCTCCTCGTGTTCTAATTAATAAAAAAAGGGAGGACATGTACAGAGCCATATTGGGGCAGTCTTGCACTTGGTCAGAGTTTGACTTTGGTCAAGGTTAACTTCTCCCAGTTAGCCAGGATCCTGCTCCACCTAGGGTGGAGCGCTCGAAGTAAAGGTTAAGTTCATTGTTCCTCCAGGTATAGGAATTCCTGAATTAAACAGGTGACCCACCCAGCTGCCGGAGCAGTCAAGACGAAGACCTCCAAGAGAAGATAGACAACTTCCACCGGAACTCAGCCTGGAGTCTGGGGGGAAGGGTTTGCCCAAACTGTTTAAAGGTCTGGCGCCATTAAAGTTTACGGCTTTGATCAGTGAACATTGACTTAGCCGCGCTATCTTTTCGCCCCTCTTCCCTATAACCCCAAGATTCTCTCAACAGGTAACCCGGTTTACATGTGGCTGCTGGCAGCAACAAGAAACCCTGCTGTCTGGTTTTTATGAGACATGCAATAAGCCCAAGATTCGCATATGCTCCATATGTCCAGGGAGCCTAGGTCTAGACCTTGCATGCTCTTTGATGGTGGGTGGTTCAGTCTCTGATAAACACCAATGAGTCCAGGAAACTTGGTTCTCTTGATCTCCTTGTGGTAAATTGACACCATCTGACTCCCTCAATCCTCCTTTTGACTTTTCCCCAATTCTCTCTGAATTCTGCCTAATGTTTTGCTGCACATATCCTTCTGGTTCCACCAGATGCTGGATGAAGATTCTTGTATGACAGTTATGCTAGGATTCTGTTCTTAAGCACAACCAAGTATCATCAAGAGTGTCAGAGTTTGGCTTTCTGACATGGGTTAATCCTCATGTTCCTCCAGTCTATAGTTGGCTATTCTTCCAAACTCAGCTCCAGGTTTATACCTGCACATATTGTAGGCAGGGAAAATTTTAGATGGAAGGTTTTGTTGGTGGGTTGGTGTTACCTTCCCCCCACTGGAAATCCTGCCTGACTACAGGAAGTGGCCACTTTCAGTCTCCCTATCCCCAGCTCCTGAGTTTCCAGCCAAGGTCACTCCCATATACTCCCAGGAGCCTGCCCCATCCTGTGTGTCTGTCTTGTACCTGAGATGCCCCCAAATGGATTGTATTTCTCTCTCCCAGCACAGTGGAGGCGGCTCCTCCCAACACACTTGATTTCCATACCTCTCTTTGTGTCCCATACCAGCACCCATACAGTTCCCTCTGATCAACCACTAGTAATATACATTCTATTTACCTTACCTAGTGAGATTCAATCATCTTACCTAGGGCCCTAATCTTACTTAGTTTCTTTGAGTGTTTGGATTGTAGCATGCTTTTCCATTAGTCTATGGTTAATATCCATGTATTAGTGAGTACATAGCATGCACATTCTTCTGGGTCACAATGACCTCACTAAGAATGGATATTTTCGAGTTCTATCTATTTGCCTGAAAATTGCATTATAATCCTTATTCTTAATATATGATTAGTATTCTATGACAGAAATGTACATGATTTTCCTTATCCACTCTTCAGTGAGAGACAGGTGGTGTGCTAACAGTTTCTGGTTATTATGAATAAAGGTGCTATGAATGAAGTTGAGCAAGTGTTCTTGTGCTATGGCAGAAGAAGTTTTGAGTTTATGGCCAGGAATTGTATAACTGGGCCTTGAAGTAAAATTATGTGTGATAATCACCCAGCCTGATTTCCAAATATGGTGTGCAAATTTACACACTCACCAGAAATGCAAGATTGTCTCCCTTGCTCCTAATCCTCACCTGCATGTGCGCTCATTTCAGTTTTTATCCTAGCCATGCTCATGTGTATAGGAAGGAATCTCAGACTCCTTACAATTTGCATTTTCCTAGGAATGTTGGATATTTTCTTAAGTATATCCTGGCAATTAGAGCTTTCCTGTTGAAAATTCTTTGTTGAATTCTGTACTCCATTTTTATTTTAAATGGAGTATTGGGTTTTTGATGACTAATTTCGTGAGGAATTTACATTGTTTGATATCAACCCTCTGTCGAATGTACAGCTGGTGAAGATATTTTTGCCATTAGTTAGGGAACTGTTTTGACCTACTGATGCTGTATTTGCCTTACTGAGGATTTCTACTTTCTTGAGTTCACACTTGAAATGTTTTGGTCTTAGTGCCTGATCTATGGGTGTTCTGTTCAGGAAGTGTGACCTTTTACAATGAGTTCAAGAGCCCTGACATTATTAATGATATTCTCTAAATAGAATCCTAGAATAACTATCTTTTGAGAGGTTTCACTCAGCCACTGACCAAAACAGATGCAGAGACCCACAGACAAATATTAGACAAAGTTCAGGGAATCTTGTGGAAGACTAGAGGGAATATTGAAGGAGTCAGATGTTCACGGACACCAGAAGAAAACCTACAGAATCAACCAACCTAGTCTCATAAGGGCTCAAGGAGATTGAACCACTGGAGCCCAACACTAGCTAGGCTGCTGCTCAACAACTAAGCTCAATTAATACACCTGAAACTTCACATATTCTCTTCACAGTGTGCTGTAGGGGAAAATCATTGGAGACACACACAACTCAAGCAACTTCAGTTCAATAAATTAGTTCATTTTGTGAAATATTTGTGAAATGGTGGGCTTTTTAAGACTTTTTCATTTTGGTGTATATGCATATGTATTGTGCATAATGTGTAAAAGCCAGGATCCACAGATATCTGAAGAGATGGACCTAGCACCTGAAGCTTGAGTTCCAGCTGGAGGCATCTGATTATAAAAGTGCTGAAACCAAACTTTGGCCCTCTTTTCTAGCAAAATGTACTATTAAAACATGAGTCACCTCCTTTAATACGTGGGGTTTGGCTTCTTTGATTGGTTGTCTGTCTGTAGAGCATGAAAGGAGTTTGCTGTGGGCAAGCATGGAGCAAGTTCAAAGGTTCAAAGCAACAAGGCCTGTGAAGTTGAATAGCAGGCAGGGAGAGGAGGGATGGGAAGGAATAAAAAAGAAGTGTGAGAGACATGTAGGTCGTTCTTATGAATTCTTCTTTAGCACATGCTAACCTAGAGATCCATATGTGAATCACCTTAGCTTATAACATTATCCATGTACCCAGGATTTTGAATCATTACATGTCTGGCATCCCTGTGTTCATTTTGACTCTCTCCAGAGGTTATTTGTTGCAGAATGTTTAAAGGTAGATACTTTATGCTAGTTACACACCAGGAATGACATCTAAAAAAAGAACCCTGGTTCTGTTTATTGACATGACATTACAGTTCAGAACAAAAGTTGGCAAGTCCATTACAAAGCATCTCTTAATCTGTCCTGGCAGAAGTCACTCAAAACAGCCAAGTTGTCATCCTGACTCCACAAGTCCTCTGTTCTCACAGTCCAACAGATTGTTTCCCATGCCAAGCTCAGCTTCCAGGATCTCAGTTCTTGTACAGTCTTTTGTTTCCAAGCATGTATAAAGTGTCTGAAGTCACAGTCTCTGACCACCATGCATGAGAGATGTGTCCCAGTCCTGCCCGTTATTCACATCAGGAAGTCCTGTATCCATGCTCAGTGCCAGCAAAAACAAAATCTCGCACCTTGGCCATAGACACAGCGCTCACCACATTTAGGACAATTATCTGTAGCAAAGGAGATGTTCTTGGGCTGCCTTATTGCCCTGAGAGTTTCCAGGAGCTGCAGACAAAGTTGGGCAAATCTTACTCTGGAGACATGAGCCAACCTATCATAGCACTCCAGAGGGGCAGGGTATTGTTCCACATTCATCTTGCTCCAGTTGACTGTGTGCTCCAAAAGGTCCTTCAGGATGGGCATGGAGAAGCAATTGTTGTAGAAGTTGATCTTGGTGAGCTGAGAGCAATGTGTGAGGGCAGGTAGGAGGGCAATGAGCTGGGAGTCCTTCACCCTACATCCCTGAAAATCCAACGTTTCTAGAGTATCTGCCACTTTTTGGAGGAGACATTTCATAGGCATCAGATCCAAATCTGTTAGAACCACACCTCTCATTTCCAGATGTTTTAGCTGAAAGACACTCTGGCAGTGGGAGAAGGAATCCAAGTCTGACTGTGAAAGTTGGTAGTGAGTGACAGAAAGGGAGCTCAGTGGCGTCATCAGGTGCCTAGAGATGAAGGGGACCAGAGGGTTACTTCTGCCAAATGGTGATGGAGAGCATGGGGTGGGCTTTTCAATGTCTTAGAAGGGAACAGGGACCCCAAGCTGAGTGTGAGCAAATGATCAAAGATATTATCTGAGATGCTTCCTTTTGGAATCAGCTTAGTGAAGTCAAACCCACACTTGATCTGCTGGCCATAATCTCAAGCAGAAAACCAGTATACCCTATAAAACCCAGGATACCAAGGAGGAAGTTTCATGCCAGGAGAGTCCTGACAGGATCTAAGGACATGACCTGTGGCCTCAGTCAATGCTGCATTGCACCCTGACCTCTCCACAGTCACTCCTGCTATCATGCAGATGCCCAAACTCCCTCTTGTCTCATGCACTCAGCCCTACTGAGGGTCAAGCATTTCACTCTCGGAGAAGTAGGGGGAGAGGGAAGGCTGTGCCCACAGACCTAAGCAGAGAGCTCACCTTCTCACATTGCTGCTGAGTCCCTCAAGATCTAAGTACATTCAACTCTTCCTGTCCCCTTTTTGATGGATTGTTTGCCTATGATTCCAAGAAGAATTTCAAGCCCTCCTGACCATATCTGACCTACTCCTTATGTCCCTTTTGTCCTCTCCTTCAGGCATGCTCATTTAAGACTTGGAATCACTACACATTACTTACATATTCTAAGGAGCCCCTAAATGTTTGTTCCCAGTGACTGACAGACAGGCATCCTGGACCACTAATCTTTAAAATGGAAGAGGAAAATTTGCTCTGCTAGCTGACCCAGTCCTCCATCCTTGCTCACCTGAGGACCTGATTCATGTGGTCTTTGAGGAAATGGACACCACTCATGGAGAGATGCTGGAGACAATTGAATTTGGAGAAGACAGATATGAACTCCTGGATATACTGCTCTTCTCTCTCCTGTCCTATTGGCAATCTTGAAGACGTTCTTATAGAGGGGTGCCAGGAGGAGTTTGCAAAGATTTCTCATCTGCCCAAAGCAGGAAGCAAATTTGGCCAGCTTGTACAAATTCCACTGAGTGTTCAGTTCCAATTCCTCAATATGCTTTGGATGAAATATATTCAAGATCTTGCTGATAAAGTCCATGGGCATAGCCCAGATCTTCATCTTTGCACAACACAAATGTAGGGAGTCCTTTCTCTGCTGGGCCCACTTCAAGAAGGCTGCTTGTGCTTCATCAAGGCGTGGCCTGAGGCACAACTCAGCTACCACCTTCAGCTGCCTCCTCACTGCATATCTGGGAAGGACCTTCACTACCGGCTTCTCATCCAAGGGCTCTGAAGAACAGCTATCGTCCTCTGTACCAGCCCATATGTTCCAAAAGGCATGGTGCACATTCCTCAGGTCCAGAACCTGAAGTTTTCCCCTGCTGAGGGTGAACACATATCAAGTATCAGCAGCCGCGATGACCCTCAGTAAGGGTTCACTGAGTGACTCTATAGTGAAATACCCCTCAGCCTGCCAAGCTGTATATTTTTAAACAACAGTGCAATGTCCACACATGCATGCTGCACACTTTTCCGTGAGCTGCATGTGTGGCCCTGACCACTTTCCTTCCTCTAAGTTACTCATTATTTGTCCCTAGTCCCATTATTAATGGTTTTAGGAATGTCAGGGATAGATAGGCACATTCTACTGTGAGGCTGCTTGGATCTAAGCCCTAATCCACTGATAACTGTCCTTAGTCCAAGCACACAATAGCTATAAGGTTCCTGAATCACTGTCTCGTGATCCCATCAGAAGCTATTCACAATGGCCCCAGAATCTCTACTGTGTACCCCACATGGTCTCTTATATAATACTTGACCTTTGCTCACCTGGGGTGAAACCCTTTAGTCAGTCGCATGTCTATTCCATATAGCACAGCTTGCAACATTTCCAGTTTAGGCGTCTTCATCAATGCCCCCACAGGGAGACAGGGGAAAGGCCAGGATGCCAACATTGCCTTTATGAGCTTGGTTTGTCTTCCACTGAAGGCCTCCTTGAACAGTGCTGGGAAGAGTACAGAGGGGAGATCCTCCAGAGAGGATATGTCCAAAGCCTCATCTCTCACCAGAGACTGAATTGCCAGCTTCTTGAGTGTGGCTGCGGTCTGAATACTCATCTTCTAAAGTCTCGAGTCAAAAGACTCCTGCCAAGATGTCAGAAAGGAATACACGTTCAAGACAAACTTAATACAACTTCCTCAACATTATATCAACCACCAAGCTTCTGAGCTAATGCTCTAACAGTAACAGAGAAATCAATTTGCCTGTTTAACCTAAACTGGTAGTGGAAAGAGAGGCTCCCACAATGAGAATATGGAAGTCTTTTTATCAAGAAAATATTCACATAATTGTCAGATCAAAATAATTTACGTAGGACCCTTTCTCAAAAACAAAACAAAATATCTTAAACCTATGCAAACAAAAAGAAACCGAAGAAACAAACATACCAATGTAAATCCATGAGTTATGGATCAAGATTAATTCCCAGAAAACAGAATGACTTCAGTGCATTTCTACAATATTGAATCTTACCTGTGTCTGGGAAGTAGAATATGTCCACAGAGCAACCTTGTGTGTAAAAGAGGCAATGGAAAAGCTAAGGGAATACACATGAGTAAATCACATGTGTCATTTCAGCTATATGATGTGGAAGGATATCAAAGATACCTGGCTTACAGGTCTCCAATGTAATCCAGGGCCTCACAAAAAAGTAAAGACCATTACAGTGAACGGGAAACATGAGGGAGCATTTTCATCAGATTGTCTGATTTGCAGCTTACCTGGAGGCACATGGCCAGCTCTAAGAGAGTTGGAACAACATACAGAATCCTTGTCTCAAACAGGTATATCAGGCAAAGTAATGGAATATATACACAAGCTATCATGGGATATTATTGGTGATGAGGCTAAAATTTCATTTGCAATGAAACCCAAGATCCTCAACATGTTCCTCTAGAGGAGTCTGAATTTCTCTATATCAAACTGCATGACCCAAGGAAAAAAAATTGGTTTACATACCAGTTGAGCAATGCAGATATGTTGCCAAATCCCAGCCGAATCAGGGAGTTTTCCAAGATGCAAGCCTCTGACTGTGATATGTGGCTCCATGGAAGCCTTTATATACATCTCTGCTTGCCCCTCCCTATTGTAGCCACACACTGCAAACCCAAACCGGAATTGGATTTCCTGGTCTAATCTCCACCATTTAAATTATAGATCAAAATTGTAATCATTTCACTCATTGAATCAGAAGGACTTGTGATAACAAATTTCCCACTCATTGTCATTCACTGAAACAAACACACCCAAAAGTTTCCTGGATAAATAAAAAACATTCCATTTGTTAATACACCATACAACACCATGTGGGTACATTTATTCCTTTATTTGCATAAGATCTATTCAGTTTTCAAGTTGTACCAGTGACCGTGTCATGGTCTGAATCAAAGGTTGTTTTAGAGGTCCAATTCTAGGAACCCTTCAGCCTCAGAAACCTTCTTATGGGTAGGATTATTGTTATGAATAAGTATTTCTTGTTTGATTTTATTCATGTGACCAGAGTTTGCATCAGGTAATGGTTTAATCGGTTTTTGATGAGAGACATGACATAATTGGAAGATATTCTTTTTCACTGGATTTGGAACAGATTGCTATGTCAGAGACAGGAATATACATTGAAGCTCAAGGAATGAAGTGGAGGCTCGGTCAATAAATTTCAGCATCAACCACTCTCGAGGTGGTGCCGGAGCATAGCTTGACCCCATTACTATACTAGCCAGGGTTCTGCATGTACTCAGATGGTCGGGAGCTACCCCACATACAGGAATTTTCCCTACAACTCTCTTTAGAGCAGACAAGATGGGGCATGCAGCAAGGATGCTGGGACATCCCTGAGATAGGATGCTCAGTCCATGGTCATGTTCATCTAAATTGTAAGCCGTAGTATTGTGTGATCTCTACAAAGCCTGCTTCCTAAATGGACGAAAGCAAACAGAAAAAGGAGGGTGTGAGGGAGATGGTGCCCTTGGCTCCTAAGGAAGCAGAGGGTAAGTCAACTAGGATCAGCCAAAAAGCCTTCCTCAAGGAGATGTAATCTAGAGTGGGACGTGGGCTGAAGGGTTGCTTTAGAAAGTGTGAGGACCTGTCAATCTTCTATTCCTATCATCTATGTGGTGGCTTGAAATGATCTGTGATTACAATTCCAGCCAATCTGAAACCCCATTCTGACCTGCTAGGGCAGCAGGCATGTGAGGGTTATCCATTCCTATTTGTACACAAGCACCACTACCCATAAAAATCAATCATCTTAAAACATCAGCTCTATCTTGGGTTTTGTGGCATACACCTTTAATCCATCCCCTCAGGAGTCCAAGGTTGACTGGGTCAGTGAGTTCAAGGCTACCCTCATCTAAATAAATAATTCAAAAACCAGTAAAGCCTATGGAGTGAGGATCTGTCTTATAATTAAACCAGAGCTGAGCAGGGTAGCACAGACCTAAATCTCAAGAGAGGCAGGGGCACCTTTGATGTTGAGGCCAAACTGGACCACAGAGTAGCTTATGGGACATCTAGGGCTCTTAAACAATGAAACCCTGCCCCAAAACAACAAAACAAAGAAACACATAAACAGTGTGTAGTTTACTAGATGGCGCAGGTACAATCCTTAAAACTAGCATTAGGGAGGTAGTAGCAGGTGAACGACTAAGGTCAAGGTCAGCATGTTGTTCAGACTGAGTTCAGGAAGAAGGAGACATGCTAAACAGACCATCCCTTTCAAAAACCAACCAAATAACCAAACAACCAAACAACCCAAAACCAGACAAGCAATCAAGCAAAGCAAAAATTACCCAAAACACAATTCTAAAAGAAAATCCTCCAGAGAGCTTAAGGTCCAGTGAGATGGCCCAAAGAGCAATAGCACTTGCCGCCCAAGTAAGTGCTGAGTTCAGTAATGGGGCCCTCGGGTGGAAGGAGAGAAACCACTGCAGTTTTGAGTCCTCCCCCATCTACACGCATGCTCTGCTGCTGGTACACCAATACGCAAATGAAGCAAGACAGTCCTCAAGTACAGAACAGCATGAGAGCTGATCCAAGAAGGTGGTGAAAGAAAGCTTCAGGAGACTGAAGAAGGATGGCTCCAAACTGACTCTAACCTAGCCGACATAATGTGATTCTGTCTCACCCAACCAAATACCAATAATTGTAGCTCAGTGGTAAATAGGCAGCTCAGTCTCTTGTCCTAGTTTTCATGAATGAAACCCAGTGAAGGTTCTAATCCCGTTGGTCAAGAGAAAACAGGTTTCTCCAAAGAGCTAAGGATGTCTCTTGGGAAAAGCAAGGAGAAATCCATACTGGAAAGAAAGAATTTCAATGTAAAATGGGTTCAAGGTAAAAGAGACATTGAGCTGGATGGCACTGATGCACAGGGAATTATGGAGCCTAGGGGCTACCACTGACCTTGATAAGTTACTCAGCACTATAGTTCTTAATGGAAGAGTTAAAAGTACCTCTGGTCAAAGATAAAGATAATGACTCATTTTTACTGAGCCTGATAAATTTCCAGCCTTAGACACAATGTAGGCTTTGGCCAAAACACCCAAGGGTAGGAAAGGGGCTTTGTTCAGTTCCAGGCTTTGTACTCAGTGGGAGGGAATAGATTCCAGATCCTATTATATTCCTGCAAGCTTATTTGGAGAGATTTTCTGTGATTGACCTGTGTCCCTCTGCGGAGCATGTCCTGGGTGTCCTTGAAGAAGTTCATGCAAAGGGTGGGGCACAGTAGATTCTTATGTTTGGTCTGCATGGTTTCTCCAAAGTGCTAGGAGTCCTGTCCTGGTGACTTTGGCCTTCTGTTGCATGATTGTCAGAGTAGGAGGTTGGGGAGCCTGGCAGGTTTTCTTGTTTTGGTTTGTTTCTTGTTTGTTTGTTTATGTGACTTCTGCCCTTGAGGGTTTCCTCTGGACTTGACTGAGGATGCGATCCTGCTGCTAAGCCCTGTTCTTTCTCTGGCCAACATACTCCAGCCCCTTTGCTGATCTGGTGCTCTGAGATATTATTCTGGTAGCTTGCTGCCCTCTACCACCAATGAATGTGTAGCAGCTGCTTCACAGTTGTGACCTTAGAATTTAGCCACTCACATCTTCCTTGCACACACAATTCCTTTCTGTTGTCACCCCTGAGCTACACCTGTAGGAACTTGGAAGGAACATTGTGTGACTCAGAACACCTGTTTGCTGCCCAAAGCTGTGAGCTACCATTAACTTCCTTGATTGTCAATTGGATTTAACAGGCAGAAGCCACAGACTACAGGCTTGGAATCCAGTGGAACTTCTGAGAACGGCTTCTCCCAACATTTTCTTCAGAAATTTGGCTATCACAGGACACTGGCAACAATTAGGCTTGATCCTCAACCTGTGAATATCTGGTAACTCTTCCAGAAGTGCCTAGTGAGTAATCTCAGGGGCAGGCTTGCCAGTTCTAAGGTTGTGAAGAAACTGTCCTTAAGACTGGGGCTCACCTTAAGGAGTCACTGGCCTTCTCCACGTTGCAGGTGCTCTCATAATCAAGAGTGATACAGCTCACAACCTTCAAGTTTCTAGGACTGTACTATATTACTTCTCACATTTGGATACTGAGATCCTTTCCTGTATTGAACCCCAGTACTAATTTTATGGCTGCCTAGATGAAAGAGTTTCCATCTATAACCTAGGCTACATGCAAAGTAAAGAGTCCATACCTCTGCCTCCTTGTGTGGTAAGAGCCTTTTACCTGTCTAGCTCCTGTCTTGTTGGCTTATCTGTAGACTATGTGCCAAGCTGATCCTTGATCATGTTTACCTCATATTTACTGAATGTATGGTTCAGCAGTTAAGAGCACTGGGGATACAAGACACAGAAGCTGCAACATATAAGCAGGCAAATGAACCGGATGTATTCGATAGAGAATCCAGTACTCTAAAATGCTCAGTTATATCTCCATCCCCTTTACATTGCTTTTCCTTTACTGAAAATAATTTTTTCATAAAATGTCTTGTAACACAAGGAGAATGAAGGAGAAGGCCCTTGTCCTGGAAAGGCTCAATACAGCAGTGTAGGGGAATATCAGGACAAGGATAAAGGAGGCGTTCGATTGGGGAACAGGGGGAGGGGGGAGGTCTAATGGGACTTTTGGGAGGGGGTGATCCAGGCAAGGAGAAAACATTTGAAATGTGAATAGAGGCCAGACAATGATGGAGCACACCTTTAATCCCAGGACCTGGGAGGAAGAGGCAGGCAGATTTCTGAGTTCTTGGCCAGCCTGGTCTTCAGAGTGCATTCCAGGACAGCCATGGCTCTACAAAGAAACCCTGTCTTGAAAAAAACAAATCCAAAGCCCTCACCCAAAAAGAAATGTAAATAAAGAATACATCTAATTTTAAAAAAAGAAAAGAAAAGAGAGGAAAAAGAAAAAAATGTGCAGTGGGCAGAGAGTAAAATAAAATAAATATAAACTTAGCTATTTATATATGTAGCATGATGTCTGACTGAAACAACATTGTTTGAATAATTTACATATGTTAATTATCAGGTATAAATATATACTAACAGTAGCCACAAAGCTTCAAATTCCACATTACTTTACTGTATATCAAATTTAGCATATTTATTGATTTTTAGTGTAAATCTGAGGCTAAAGAAAACATGTTGCTACCATATTTCAGATAGAATGTGTTTCTATTTAGTTTGTAGTAGGCAACATTTAATTGTGAAACATATCTAGCTCCCTATCTATCATTTCTTTGGGTTTTCATTAATTCATTTGTGTATTCGCTTTACCACCTGATCACATCCTGAAGTTGCTTTCTTCCCATACCTACCCTGTGACTCTTTCCCCCTCATTTCCTGCTCCCATTCTCCCCAGAGAAGAAGAGGCACACATGCCCTACCTCCACCAGTTTCCACAATGCCATGGCACACCAATTTACATCAGCTCTAAATATAACCGTGCCCACTGGGGCCAGACAAGGAAGCCCAGCTAGGGGAAAAGTTTCCCATGGAGGCCATGAAGTTGAATAAGAGAAACCCTGCTGTCTGGTTTTTATGAGACATGCAATAAGCCCAAGATTCGCAACTGCTCCATATGTCCAGGGAGCCTAGGTCTAGACCTTGCATGCTCTTTGATGGTGGGTGGTTCAGTCTCTGATAAACCCCAATGAGTCTTGGAAACTTGGTTCTCTTGATCTCCTTGTGGTAAATTGACACCATCTGACTCCCTCAATCCTCCTTTTGACTTTTCCCAACCTCTCTCTGAATTCTGCCTAATGTTTTGCTGCGCATATCCTTCTGGTGCCACCAGATGCTGGATGAAGATTCTTGTATGAAAGTTATGCTAGGATTCTGTTCTTAAGCACAACCAAGTATCATCAAGAGTGTCAGAGTTTGGCTTTCTGACATGTGTTAATCCTCATGTTTCTCCAGTCTATAGTTGGCTATTCTTTCAAACTCTGCTCCAGGTTTATACCTGCACATATTGTAGGCAGGGAAAATTTTAGATGGAAGGTTTTGTTGGTGGGTTGGTGTTACCTTCCCCCCACTGGAAATCCTGCCTGACTACAGGAAGTGGCCACTTTCAGTCTCCCTATCCCCAGCTCCTGAGTTTCCAGCCAAGGTCACTCCCATATACTCCCAGGAGCCTGCCCCATCCTGTGTGTCTGTCTTGTACCTGAGATGCCCCCAAATGGATTGTATTTCCCTCTCCCAGCACAGTGGAGGGGGCTCCTCCCAACACACTTGATTTCCATACCTCTCTTTGTGTCCCATACCAGCACCCATACAGTTCCCACTGATCAAACACTAGTAATATAGATTCTATTTACCTTACCTAGTGAGATTCAATCATCTTACCTAGGGCCCTAATCTTACTTAGTTTCTTTGAGTGTTTGGATTGTAGCATGCTTTTCCTGTAGTCTATGGGTAATATCCATGTATTAGTGAGTACATAGCATGCATATTCTTCTGGGTCACAATGACCTCACTAAGAATGGATATTTTCGAGTTCTATCTATTTGCCTGAAAATTGCATTGTAATCCTTATTTTTAATATATGATTAGTATTCCATGACAGAAATGTACATGATTTTCCTTATCCACTCTTCAGTGAGAGACAGGTGGTGTGCTAACAGTTTCTGGTTATTATGAATAAAGGTGCTATGAATGAAGTTGAGCAAGTGTCCTTGTGCTATGGCAGAACAAGTTTTGAGTTTATGGCCAGGAATTGTATAACTGGGCCTTGAAGTAGAATTATTTGTGATAATAACCCAGCTTGATTTCCAAATATCGTGTGCAAATTTACACACTCACCAGAAATGCAAGATTGTCTCCCTTGCTCCAAATCCTCACCTGTATGTGTTCTCATTTCACTTTTTATCCTAGGCATGCTCATGTGTATAGGAAGGAATCTCAGACTCCTTACAATTTGCATTTTCCTAGGAATGTTGGATATTTCCTTAAGTATATACTGGCAATGAGAGCTTTCCTGTTGGAAATTCTTTGTTGAATTCCGTACTCCATTTTTATTTTAAATGGAGTATTGGGTTTTTGATGTCTAATTTCTTGAGGTATTTACATTGTTTGATATCAACCCTCTGTCGAATGTACATCTGGTGAAGATATTTTTGCCATTATTTAGGGTACTGTTTTGACCTACTGATGCTGTATTTGCCTTACTGAGGATTTCTACTTTCTTGAGGTCACACTTGAAAAGTGTTGGTCTTAGTTTCTGATCTATGGGTGTTCTGTTCAGGAAGTGTCACCTTTTACAATGAGTTCAAGAGCCCTGACATTATTAATGATATTCTCTAAATAGAATCCTAGAATAACAATCTCTTGAGTGGTTTCACCCAGCCACTGACAAAAACAGATGCAGAGACCCACAGACAAATCTTAGACAAAGTTCAGGGAATCTTGTGGAAGACTAGAGGGAATATTGAAGGAGTCAGAGAGTTCACGGACACCAGAAGAAAACCTACAGAATCAACCAACCTAGTCTCATAAGGGCTCAAGGAGATTGAATCACTGGAGCCCAACACTAGCTAGGCTGCTGCTCAACAACTAAGCTCAATTAATACACCTGAAACTTCACATATTCTCTTCACAGTGTGCTGTAGGGGAAAATCATTGGAGACACACACAACTCAAGCAACCTCAGTTTAATAAATTAGTTCATTTTGTGAAATATTTGTGAAATGGAGGGCTTTTTAAGACTTTTTCATTTTGGTGTATATGCATATGTATTGTGCATAATGTCTAAAAGCCAGGATCCACAGATATCTGAAGAGATGGACCTACCACCTGAAGCTTGAGTTCCAGCTGGAGGCATCTGATGATAAAAGTGCTGAAACCAAACTTTGGCCCTCTTTTCTAGCAAAATGTACTATTAAAACAGGAGTCACCTCCTTTAATACGTGGGGTTTGGCTTCTTTGATTGGTTGTCTGTCTGTAGAGCATGAAAGGAGTTTGCTGTGGGCAAGCATGGAGCAAGTTCAAAGGTTCAAAGCAACAAGCCTGTGAAGTTGAATAGCAGGCAGGGAGAGGAGGGATGGGAAGGAATAAAAAAGAAGTGTGAGAGACATGTAGGTTGTTCTTATGAATTCTTCTTTAGCACGTGCTAACCTAGAGATCCACATGTGAATCACCTTAGCTTATAACATTATCCATGTACCAAGGATTTTGAATCATTACATGTCTGGCATCCATGTGTTCATTTTGACTCTCTCCAGAGGGTATTTGTTGCAGAATGATTAAAGGTAGATACTTTATGCTAGTTACACACCAGGAATGATATCTAAAAAAAAGAACCCTGGTTCTGTTTATTGACTTGACATTACAGTTCAGAACAAAAGTTGGCAAGTCCATTACAAAGCATCTCTTAATCTGTCCTGGCAGAAGTCACTCAAAACAGCCAATTTGTCATCCTGACTCCACAAGTCCTCTGTTCACACAGTCCAACAGATTGTTTCCCATTCCAAGCTCAGCTTCCAGGATCTCAGTTCTTGTACAGTCTTTTGTTTCCAAGCATGAATAAAGTGTCTGAAGTCACAGTCTCTGACCACCATGCATGAGAGATGTGTCCCAGTCATGCCCGTTATTCACATCAGGAAGTCCTGTATCCTTGCTCAGTGCCAGCAAAAACAAAATCTCACACCTTGGCCATAGACACAGCGCTCACCACATTTAGGACAATTATCTGTAGCAAAGGAGATGTTCTTGGGCTGCCTTATTGCCCTGAGAGTTTCCAGGAGCTGCAGACAAAGTTGGGCAAATCTTACTCTGGAGACATGAGCCAACCTATCATAGCACTCCAGAGGGGCAGGGTATTGTTCCATATTCATCTTGCTCCAGTTGACTGTGTGCTCCAAAAGGTCCTTCAGGATGGGCATGGAGAAGCAATTGTTGTAGAAATTGATCTTGGTGAGCTGAGAGCATTGTGTGAGGGCAGGTAGGAGGGCAATGAGCTGGGAGTCCTTCACCCTACATCCCTGAAAATCCAGAGTTTCTAGAGTATCTGCCACCTTTTGGAGGAGACATTTCATAGGCATCAGATCCAAATCTGTTAGAACCACACCTCTCATTTCCAGATGTTTTAGCTGAAAGACACTCTGGCAGTGGGAGAAGGAATCCAAGTCTGACTGTGAAAGTTGGTAGTGAGTGACAGAAAGGGAGCTCAGTGGCGTCATCAGGTGCCTAGAGATGAAGGGGACCAGAGGGTTAGTTCTGGCAAATGGTGATGGAGAGCATGGGGTGGGCTTTTCAATGTCTTAGAAGGGAACAGGGACCCCAAGCTGAGTGTGAGCAAATGATCACAGATATTATCTGAGATGCTTCCTTTTGGAATCAGCTTAGTGAAGTCAAACCCACACTTGATCTGCTGGCCATAGTCTCAAGCAGAAAACCATTATACCCTATAAAACCCAGGATAACAAGGAGGAAGTTTCATGCCAGGAGAGTCCTGACAGGATCTAAGGACATGACCTGTGGCCTCAGTCAATGCTGCATTGCTCCCTGACCTCTCCACAGTCACTCATGCTATCATGCAGATGCCCACACTCCCTCTTGTCTCATGCACTCAGCCCTACTGAGGGTCAAGCATTTCACTCACGGAGAAGTAGAGGGAGAGGGAAGGCTGTGCCCACAGATCTAAGCAGACATCTCACCTTCTCACATTGCTGCTGAGTCCCTCAAGATCTAAGTACATTCAACTCTTCCTGTCCCCTTTTTGATGGATTGTTTGCCTATGATTCCAAGAAGAATTTCCAGCCCTCCTGACCATATCTGACCTACTCCTTATGTCCCTTTTGTCCTCTGCTTCAGGAATGCTCATTTAAGACTTGGAATCACTACACATTACTTACATATTCTAAGGAGCCCCTAAATGTTTGTTCCCAGTGACTGACAGACAGGCACCCTGGACCACTGATCTTTAAAATGGAAGAGGAAAATTTGCTCTGCTAGCTGACCCAGTCCTCCATCCTTGCTCACCTGAGGACCTGATTCATGTGGTCTTTGAGGAAATGGACACCACTCATGGAGAGATGCTGGAGACAATTGAATTTGGAGAAGACAGATATGAACTCCTGGATAGACTGCTCTTCTCTGTCTCCTGTCCTATTGGCAATCTTGAAGACGTTCTTGTAGAGGGGTGCCAGGAAGAGTTTGCAAAGATTTCTCATCTGCCCAAAGCAGGAAGCAAATTCGGCCAGCTTGTACAAATTCCACTGAGTGTTCAGTTCCAATTCCTCAATATGCTCTGGATGAAATATATTCAAGATCTTGCTGATAAAGTCCATGGGCTTAGCCCAGATCTTCATCTTTGCACAACACAAATGTAGGGAGTCCTTTCTCTGCTGGGCCCACTTCAAGAAGGCTGCTTGTGCTTCATCAAGGCGTGGCCTGAGGCACAACTCAGCTACCACCTTCAGCTGCCTCCTCACTGCATATCTGGGAAGGACCTTCACTACTGGCTTCTCATCCAAGGGCTCTGAAGAACAGCTATCGTCCTCTGTACCAGCCCATATGTTCCAAAAGGCATGGTGCACATTCCTCAGGTCCAGAACCTGAAGTTTTCCCCTGCTGAGGGTGAACACATGTCAAGTATCAGCAGCCACGATGACCCTCAGTAAGGTTTCACTAAGTGACTCTATAGTGAAATACCCCTCAGCCTGCCAAGCTGTATATTTTTTAAACAACAGTGCAATGTGCACACATGCATGCTGCACAATTTTCTCTGAGCTGCATGTGTGGCCCTGACCACTTTCCTTCCTCTAAGTTAGTCATTATTTTTCCCTATTCCCGTTATTAATGGTTTTAGGAATGGCAGGGATAGATAGGCACATTCTACTGTGAGGCTGCTTGGATCAAAGCCCTAATCCACTGATAACTGTCCTTAGTCCAAGCACACAATAGCTATGAGGTTCCTGAATCACTGTCTGGTGATCCCATCAGAAGCCATTCGCAATGACCCCACAATCTCTACTGTGTACCCCACATGGTCTCTTATATAATACTTGACCTTTGCTCACCTGGGGTGAAACCCTTTAGTCAGTCGCATGTCTATTCCATCTAGCACAGCTTGCAACATTTCCAGTTTAGGCGTCTTCATCAATGCCCCCACAAGGAGACAGGGGAATGGCCGGGCTGCCAACATTGCCTTTATGAGCTTGGTTTGTCTGCCACTGAAAGCCTCCTTGAACAGTGCTGGGAAGAGTACAGAGGGGAGATCCTCCAGAGAGGATATGGCCAAAGCCTCATCTCTCACCAGAGACTGAATTGCCAGCTTCTTGAGTGTGGCTGCGGTCTGAATACTCATCTTCTAAAGTCTCGAGTCAAAAGACTCCTGCCAAGAAGTCAGAAAGGAATACACGTTCAAGACAAACTTAATTCAACTTCCTCAACATTATATCAACCACTTAGCTTCTGAGCTAATGCTATAATATTAACAGAGAAATCAATTTGCCTGTTTAACCTAAACTGGTAGTGGAAAGAGAGGCTCCCACAATGATAATGTGGAAGTGTTTATATCAAGCAAATATTCACATAATTGTCAGATCAAAATATTTTATGTAGGACCCTTTCTCAAAAACAAAATAAAATATCTCATACCTATGCAAACAAAAAGAAACCGAGGAAACAAACATACCAATGTAAATCCATGAGTTATGGATCAAGATTAATTCCCAGAAAACAGAATGACTTCAGTGCATTTCTACAAGATTGAATCTTACCTGTGTCTGGGAAGTAGAATATGTCCACAGAGCAAACTTGTGTGTAAAAGAGGCAATGGAAAAGCTAAGGCAAAACACATGAGTAAATCACATGTGTCATTTCAGCTATATGATGTGGACAGATATCAAAGGTACCTGGCTTACAGGTCTACAGTGTAATCCAGGGTCTCACAAAAAAATAAAGACCATTACAGTGAAGTGGAAACATGAAGGAGCATTTTAATCAGATTGTCTGATTTGGAGCTTACCTGGAGGCACATGGCCAGCTCAAAGAGAGTTGGAACAACATACAGAATCCTTGTCTCAAACAGTTATATCAGGCAAAGTAATGGAATATATACACAAGCTATCATGGGATATTATTGGTGATGAGGCTAAAATTTCATTTGCAATGAAACCCAAGATCCTCAACAGGTTCCTCCTAAGGAGTCTGAATTTCTCTATATCAAACTGCATGACCCAAGGAAAAAAAATGGTTTACATACCAGTTGAGAAATGCAGATATGTTGCCAAATCCCAGCCGAATCAGGGAGTTTTCTAAGATGCAAGCCTCTGACTGTGATATGTGGCTCCATGGAAGCCTTTATATACATCTCTGCTTTCCCCTCCCTATTGTAGCCACACCCTTCAAACCCAAACCGGAATTGGATTTCCTGGTTTAATCTCCACCCTTTAAATTATAGATCAAAGTTGTAATCATTTCACTCATTGAATCAGAAGGACTTGTGATAACAAATTTCCCACTCATCGTCATTCACACACACAAACACACCCAAAAGTTTCTTGGATAAATAAAAAACATTCCGTTTGTTAATACACCATACAACACCATGTGGGTACATTTATTCCTTCATTTGCATAAGATCTATTCAGTTTTCAAGTTGTACCAGTGACCATGTCATGCTCTGAATCCAACGTTGTTTTAGAGGTCCAATTCTAGGAATCCTTCAGCCTCAGAAACCTTCTTATGGCTAGGATTATTGTTATGAATAACTATTTCTTGTTTGATTTTATTCATGTGACCAGAGTTTGCATCAGGTAAGGGTTTAATTGGTTTTTGATGAGAGACACGACATAATTGGAAGATATTCTTTTTCACTGGATTTGGAACAGATTGCTATATCAGAGACAGGACTATACATTGAAGCTCAAGGGAGGAAGTGGATGCTCGGTCAATAAATTTCAGCATCAAACACTCTAGAGGTGGTGCCGGAGCATAGCTTGACCCCATTACTATACTAGCCAGGGTTCTGCATGTACTCAGATGGTCGGGAGCTACCCCACATACAGGAATTCTACCTACAACTCTCTTTGCAGCAGACAAGATGGGGCATGCAGCAAGGATGCTGGGACATCCCTGAGATAGGATGCTCAGTTCATGGTCATGTTCATCTAAATTGTAAGCCTTAGTATTGTGTGATCTCTACAAAGCCTGCTTCCTAAATGGACGAAAGCAAACAGAAAAAGGAGGGTGTGAGGGAGATGGTGCCCTTGGCTCCCAAGGAAGCAGAGAGTAAGTCAACTAGGATCAGCCAAAAAACCTTCCTTAAGGAGATGTAATCTAGAGTGGGACGTGGGCTGAAGGGTTGCTTTAGAAAGTGTGAGCACCTGTCAATCTTCTATTCCTATCATCTATGTGGTGGCTAGAAATGATCTGTGATTACAGTTCCAGCCAACCTGAAACCTCATTCTGACCTGCTAGGGCAGCAGGCCTGTGAGGGTTATGCATTCCTATTTGTACACAAGCACCACTCCCCATAAAATCAATCATCTTAAAACAGCAGCTCTATCTTGGGTTTTGTGGCACACACCTTTAATCCATCCCCTCAGGAGTCCAAGGTTGACTGGGTCAGTGAGTTCAAGGCTACCCTCATCTAAATAAATAATTCAAAAACCAGTAAAGCCTATGGAGTGAGGATCTGTCTTATAATTAAACCAGAGCTGAGCAGGGTAGCACAGACCTAAATCTCAAGAGAGGCAGGGGCACCTTTGATGTTGAGGCCAAACTGGACCACAGAGTAGCTTATGGGACATTTAGGGCTCTTAAACAATGAAACCCTGCCCCAAAACAACAAAACAAAGAAACACATAAACAAAGTGTAGTTTACTAGATGGCGCAGGTACAATTCTTAAAACTAGCATTAGGGAGGTAGTAGCAGGTGAACGACTAAGGTCAAGGTCAGCATGTTGTTCAGACTGAGTTCAGGAAGAAGGAGACATGTTAAACAGACCATCCCTTTCAAAAACCAACCAAATGACCAAACAACCAAACAACCCAAAACCAGACAAGCAATCAAGCAAAGCAAAAATTACCCAAAACACAATTCTAAAAGAAAATCCTCCAGAGAGCTTAAGGTCCAGTGAGATGGCTCAAAGAGCAATAGCACTTGCCGCCCAAGTAAGTGCTGAGTTCAGTAATGGGGCCCTCGGGTGGAAGGAGAGAAACCTCTGCAGTTTTGAGTCCTCCCCCATCTCCACGCATGCTCTGCTGCTGGTACACCAATACACAAATGTAGCAAGACAGTTATCAAGTACAGAACAGCATGAGAGCTGATCCAGGAAGGTGGTGAAATAAAGCTTCAGGAGACTGAAGAAGGATGGCTCCAAACTGACTCTACCTAGCCGACACAATGTGATTCTGTCTCTCCCAACCAAATACCAATAATTGTAGCTCAGTGGTAAATAGGCAGCTCAGTCTCTCGTCCTAGTTTTCATGATTGAAACCCAGTGAAGGTTCTAATCCCGTTGGTCAAGAGAAAACAGGTTTCTCCAAAGAGCTAAGGATGTCTCTTGGGAAAAGCAAGGAGAAATCCATACTGGAAAGAAAGAATTTCAGTGTAAATTGGGTCCAAGGTAAAAGCGACATTGAGCTGGATGGCACTGATGCACAGGGAATTATGGAGCCTAGGGGCTACCACTGACCTTGATAAGTTACTCAGCACTATAGTTCTTAATGGAAGAGTTAAAAGTACCTCTGGTCAAAGATAAAGATAATGACTCATTTTTACTGAGCCTGATAAATTTCCAGCCTTAGACACAATGTAGGCTTTTGCCAAAACACCCAAGGGTGGGAAAGGGGCTTTGTTCAGGTCCAGGCTTTGTACTCAGTGGGAGGGAATAGATTCCAGATCCTATTATATTCCTGCAAGCTTATTTGGAACGATTTTCTGTGATTGACCTGTGTCCCTCTGCGGAGCATGTCCTGGGTGTCCTTGAAGAAGTTCATGCAAAGGGTGGGGCACAGTAGATTCTTATGTTTGGTCTGCATGGTTTCTCCAAAGTGCTAGGAGCCCTGTCCTGGTGACTTTGGCCTTCTGTTGCATGATTGTCAGAGTAGGAGGTTGGGGAGCCTGGCAGGTTTTCTTGTTTTGGTTTGTTTCTTGTTTGTTTGTTTATGTGACTTCTGCCCTTGAGGGTTTCCTCTGGACTTGACTGAGGATGCGATCCTGCTGCTAAGCCCTGTTCTTTCTCTGGCCAACATACTCCAGCCCCTTTGCTGATCTGGTGCTCTGAGATATTATTCTGGTAGCTTGCTGCCCTCTAGCACCAATGAATGTGTAGCAGCTGCTTCACAGTTGTGACCTTAGAATATAGCCACTCACATCTTCCTTGCACACACAATTCCTTTCTGTTGTCACCCCTGAGCTACACCTGTAGGAACTTGGAAGGAACATTGTGTGACTCAGAACACCTGTTTGCTGCCCAAAGCTGTGAGCTACCATTAACTTCCTTGATTGTCAATTGGATTTAACAGGCAGAAGCCACAGACTACAGGCTAGGAATCCAGTGGAACTTCTGAGAACGGCTTCTCCCAACATTTTCTTCAGAAATTTGGCTATCACGGGACACTCTCAACAATTAGGCTTGATCCTCAACCTGTGAATATCTGGTAACTTTCTTCCAGAAGTGCCTAGTGAGTAATCTCAGGGGCAGGCTTGCCAGTTCTAAGGTTGTGAAGAAACTGTCCTTAGGACTGGGGCTCACCTTAACGAGTCACTGGCCTTCTCCATGTTGCAGGTGCTCTCATAATCAAGAGTAATACAGCTCACAACCTTCAAGTTTCTAGGACTGTACTATATTACTTCTCACATTTGGATACTGAGATCCTTTCCTGTATTGAACCCCAGCACTAATTTTATGGCTGCCTAGATAAAAGAGTTTCCATCTATAACCTAGGCTACATGCAAAGTAAAGAGTCCATACCTCTGCATCCTTGTGTGGTAAGAGCCTTTTACCTGTCTAGCTCCTGTCTTGTTGGCTTATCTGTAGACTATGTGCCAAGCTGATCCTTGATCATGTTTACCTCATATTTACTGAATTTATGGTTCAGCAGTTAAGAGTACTGGGAATACAGGACACAGAAGCTGCAACATATAAGCAGGCAAATGAACCGGATGTATTCGTTAGAGAATCCAGTACTCTAAAATGCTCAGTTATATCTCCATCCCCTTTACATTGCTTTTCCTTTACTGAAAATAATTTTTTCATAAAATGTCTTGTAACCCAAGGAGAATGAAGGAGAAGGCCCTGGTCCTGGAAAGGCTCAATACAGCAGTGTAGGGGAATATCAGGACAAGGATAAAGGAGGCGTTCGATTGGGGAACAGGGGGAGGGAAGCGGTCTAATGGGACTTTTGGGAGGGGGTGATCCAGGCAAGGAGAAAACATTTGAAATGTAAATAAAGGCCAGACAATGATGGAGCACACCTTTAATCCCAGGACCTGGGAGGCAGAGGCAGGCAGATTTCTGAGTTCTTGGCCAGCCTGGTCTTCAGAGTGCATTCCAGGACAGCCATGGCTCTACAAAGAAACCCTGTCTTGAAAAAAACAAATCCAAAGCCCTCCCCCAAAAAGAAATGTAAATAAAGATTACATCTAATTTTAAAAAAAGAAAAGAAAAGAGAGGAAAAAGAAAAAAATGTGCAGTGGGCAGAGAGTAAAATAAAATAAATATATACTTAGCTATTTATATATGTAGCATGATGTCTGACTGAAACAACATTGTTTGAATAATTTACATATGTTAATTATCAGGTATACGTATATACTAACAGTAGCCACAAAGCTTCACAATCCTCATTACATTAATGTATATCAAAATTAGCATATTTAATGATTTTTAGTGTAAATATGAGGCTTAAGAAAACATGTTGCTACCATATTTCAGATAGAATGTGTTTCTATTTAGTTTGCAGTAGGCAACATTTAACTGAAACATATCTAGCTCCCTATCTATCATTTCTTTGGGTTTTCATTAATTCATTTGTGTATTCGCTTTACCACCTGACCACATCCTGAAGTTGCTTTCTTCCTATACCTACCCTGTGACTCTTTCCCCCTCATTTCCTGCTCCCATTCTCCCCAGAGAAGAAGAGGCACACATTCCCTACCCCCAGCAGTTTCCACAATGCCCTGGCACACCAATTTACATCAGCTCTAAATATATCCGTGCCCACTGGGGCCAGACAAGGAAGCCCAGCTAGGGGAAAAGTTTCCCATGGAAGTACATGAAGTGGAATAAGAGAAACCTTGCTGTCTGGTTTTTATGAGACATGCAATAAGCCCAAGATTCGCATATGCTCCATATGTCCAGGGAGCCTAGGTCTAGACCTTGCATGCTCTTTGATGGTGGGTGTTTCAGTCTCTGATAAACCCGAATGAGTCCAGGAAACTTGGTTCTCTTGATCTCCTTGTGGTAAATTGACACCATCTGACTCCCTCAATCCTCCTTTTGACTTTTCCCCAACTCTCTCTGAATTCTGCCTAATGTTTTGCTGTGCATATCCTTCTGGTGCCACCAGATGCTGGATGAAGATTCTTGTATGACAGTTATGCTAGGATTCTGTTCTTAAGCACAACCAAGTATCATCAAGAGTGTCAGAGTTTGGCTTTCTGACATGGGTTAATCCTCATGTTTCTCCAGTCTATAGTTGGCTATTCTTTCAAACTCAGCTCCAGGTTTATACCTGCACATATTGTAGGCAGGGAAAATTTTAGATGGAAGGTTTTGTTGGTGGGTTGGTGTTACCTTCCCCCCACTGGAAATCCTGCCTGACTACAGGAAGTGGCCACTTTCCGTCTCCCTATCCCCAGCTCCTGAGTTTCCAGCCAAGGTCTCTCCCATATACTCCCAGGAGCCTGCCCCATCCTGTGTGTCTGTCTTGTACCTGAGATGCCCCCAAATGGATTGTATTTCTCTCTCCCAGCTCAGTGGAGGCGGCTCCTCCCAACACACTTGATTTCCATACCTCTCTTTGTGTCCCATACCAGCACCCATACAGTTACCTCTGATCAACCACTAGTAATATAGATTCTATTTACCTTACCTAGTGAGATTCAATCATCTTACCTAGGGCCCTAATCTTACTTAGTTTCTTTGAGTGTTTGGATTGTAGCATGCTTTTCCTGTAGTCTATGGGTAATATCCATGTATTAGTGAATACATAGCATGCACATTCTTCTGGGTCACAATGACCTCACTAAGAATGGATATTTTCTGAGTTCTATCTATTTGCCTGAAAATTGCATTATAATCCTTATTTTTAATATATGATTAGTATTCTTTGACAGAAATGTACATGATTTTCCTTATCCACTCTTCAGTGAGAGACAGGTGGTGTGCTAACAGTTTCTGGTTATTATGAATAAAGGTGCTATGAATGAAGATGAGCAAGTGTCCTTGTGATATGGCAGAACAAGTTTTGAGTTTATGGCCAGGAATTGTATAACTGGGCCTTGAAGTAGAATTATTTGTGATAATCACCCAGCTTGATTTCTAAATATGGTGTGCAAATTTACACACTCACCAGAAATGCAAGATTGTCTCCCTTGCTCCAAATCATCACCTGCATGTGCGCTCATTTCCGTTTTTATCCTAGCCATGCTCATGTGTATAGGAAGGAATCTCAGACTCCTTACAATTTGCATTTTCGTAGGAATGTTGGATATTTCCTTAAGTATATCCTGGCAATTAGAGCTTTCCTGTTGAAAATTCTTTGTTGAATTCTGTACTCCATTTTTATTTTAAATGGAGTATTGGGTTTTTGATGTCTAATTTCTTGAGGTATTTACATTGTTTGATATCAACCCTCTGTCTGGTGAAGATATTTTTGCCATTATTTAGGGTACTGTTTTGACCTACTGATGGTGTATTTGCCTTACTGAGGATTTCTACTTTCTTGAGGTCACACTTGAAAAGTATTGGTCTTAGTGCCTGATCTATGGGTGTTCTGTTCAGGAAGTGTCACCTTTTACAATGAGTTCAAGAGCCCTGACATTATTAATGATATTCTCTAAATAGAATCCTAGAATAACTATCTCTTGAGACGTTTCACCCAGCCACCGACAAAAACAGATGCAGAGACCCACAGACAAATATTAGACAAAGTTCAGGGAATCTTGTGGAAGACTAGAGGGAATATTGAAGGAGTCAGAGAGTTCACGGACACCAGAAGAAAACCTACAGAATCAACCAACCTACTCTCATAGGGCCCAAGGAGATTGAACCACTGGAGCCCAACACTAGCTAGGCTGCTGCTCAACAACTAAGCTCAATTAATACACATGAAACTTCACATATTCTCTTCACAGTGTGCTGCAGGGGAAAATCATTGGAGACACACACAACTCAAGCAACCTCAGTTTAATAAATTAGTTCATTTTGTGAAATATTTGTGAAATGGAGGGCTTTTTAAGACTTTTTCATTTTGGTATATATGCATATGTATTGTGCATAATGTGTAAAAGCCAGGATCCACAGATATCTGAAGAGATGGACCTACCACCTGAAGCTTGAGTTCCAGCTGGAGGCATCTGATGATAAAAGTGCTGAAACCAAACTTTGGACCTCTTTTCTAGCAAAATGTACTATTAAAACAGGAGTCATCTCCTTTAATACGTGGGGTTTTGCTTCTTTGATTGGTTGTCTGTCTGTAGAGCATGAAAGGAGCTTGCTGTGTGCAAGCATGGAGCAAGATCAAAGGTTCAACGCAACAAGGCCTGTGAAGTTGAATAGCAGGCAGGGAGAGGAGGGATGGGAAGGAATAAAAAAGAAGTGTGAGAGACATGTAGGTTGTTCTTACGAATTCTTCTTTAGCACATGCTAACCTAGAGATCCATATGTGAATCACCTTAGCTTATAACATTATCCATGTACCCTGGATTTTGAATCATTACATGTCTGGCATCCATGTGTTCATTTTGACTCTCTCCAGAGGGTATTTGTTGCAGAATGATTAAAGGTAGATACTTTATGCTAGTTACACACCAGGAATGACATCTAAAAAAAGAACCCTGGTTCTGTTTATTGACTTGACATTACAGTTCAGAACAAAAGTTGGCAAGTCCATTACAAAGCATCTCTTAATCTGTCCTGGCAGAAGTCACTCAAAACAGCCAAGTTGTCATCCTGACTCCACAAGTCCTCTGTTCACACAGTCCAACAGATTGTTTCCCATGCCAAGCTCAGCTTCCAGGATCTCAGTTCTTGTACAGTCTTTTGTTTCCAAGCATGTATAAAGTGTCTGAAGTCACAGTCTCTGACCACCATGCATGAGAGATGTGTCCCAGTCCTGCCCGTTATTCACATCAGGAAGTCCTGTATCCATGCTCAGTGCCAGCAAAAACAAAATCTCGCACCTTGGCCATAGACACAGCGCTCACCACATTAAGGACAATTATCTGTAGCAAAGGAGATGTTCTTGGGCTGCCTTATTGCCCTGAGAGTTTCCAGGAGCTGCAGACAAAGTTGGGCAAATCTTGCTCTGAAGACATGAGCCAACCTATCATAGCACTCCAGAGGGGCAGGGTATTGTTCCACATTCATCTTGCTCCAGTTGACTGTGTGCTCCAAAAGGTCCTTCAGGATGGGCATGGAGAAGAAATTGTTGTAGAAGTTGATCTTGGTGAGCTGAGAGCAATGTGTGAGGGCAGGTAGGAGGGCAATGAGCTGGGAGTCCTTCACCCTACATCCCTGAAAATCCAGAGTTTCTAGAGTATCTGCCACCTTTTGGAGGAGACATTTCATAGGCATCAGATCCAAATCTGTTAGAACCACACCTCTCATTTCCAGATGTTTTAGCTGAAAGACACTCTGGCAGTGGGAGAAGGAATCCAAGTCTGACTGTGAAAGTTGGTAGTGAGTGACAGAAAGGGAGCTCAGTGGCGTCATCAGGTGCCTAGAGATGAGGGGGACCAGAGGGTTAGTTCTGGCAAATGGTGATGGAGAGCATGGGGTGGGCTTTTCAATGTCTTAGAAGGGAACAGGGACCCCAAGCTGAGTGTGAGCAAATGATCAAAGATAATATCTGGGATGCTTCCTTTTGGAATCAGCTTAGTGAAGTCAAACCCACACTTGATCTGCTGGCCATAGTCTCAAGCAGAAAACCATTATACCCTATAAAACCCAGGATAACAAGGAGGAAGTTTCATGCCAGGAGAGTCCTGACAGGATCTAAGGACATGACCTGTGGCCTCAGTCAATGCTGCATTGCACCCTGACCTCTCCACAGTCTCTCATGCTATCATGGAGATGCCCACGCTCCCTCTTGTCTCATGCACTCAGCCCTACTGAGGGTCAAGCATTTCACTCACGGAGAAGTAGGGGGAGAGGGAAGGCTGTGCCCACAGATCTAAGCAGACAGCTCACCTTCTCACATTGCTGCTGAGTCCCTCAAGATCTAAGTACATTCAACTCTTCCTGTCCCCTTTTTGATGGATTGTTTGCCTATGATTCCAAGAAGAATTTCCAGGCCTCCTGACCATATCTGACCTACTCCTTATCTCCCTTTTGTCCTCTGCTTCAGGCATGCTCATTTAAGACTTGGAATCACTACACATTACTTACATAATCTAAGGAGCCCCTAAATGTTTGTTCCCAGTGACTGACAGACAGGCATCCCAGACCACTAATCTTTAAAATGGAAGAGGAAAATTTTCTCTGCTAGCTGACCCAGTCCTCCATCCTTGCTCACCTGAGGACCTGATTCATGTGGTCTTTGAGGAAATGGACACCACTCATGGAGAGATGCTGGAGACAATTGAATTTGGAGAAGACAGATATGAACTCCTGGATATACTGCTCTTCTCTGTCTCCTGTCCTATTGGCAATCTTGAAGACGTTCTAGTAAAGGGGTGCCAGGAAGAGTTTGCAAAGATTTCTCATCTGCCCAAAGCAGGAAGCAAATTCGGCCAGCTTGTACAAATTCCACTGAGTGTTCAGTTCCAATTCCTCAATATGCTCTGGATGAAATATATTCAAGATCTTGCTGATAAAGTCCATGGGCATAGCCCAGATCTTCATCTTTGCACAACACAAATGTAGGGAGTCCTTTCTCTGCTGGGCCCACTTCAAGAAGGCTGCTTGTGCTTCATCAAGGCGTGGCCTGAGGCACAACTCAGCTACCACCTTCAGCTGCCTCCTCACTGCATATCTGGGAAGGACCTTCACTACTGGTTTCTCATCCAAGGGCTCTGAAGAACAGCTATCGTCCTCTGTACCAGCCCATATGTTCCAAAAGGCATGGTGCACATTCCTCAGGTCCAGAACCTGAAGTTTTCCCCTGCTGAGGGTGAACACATGTCAAGTATCAGCAGCTGCGATGACCCTCAGTAAGGGTTCACTAAGTGACTCTATAGTGAAATACCCCTCAGCCTGCCAAGCTGTATGTTTTTTAAACAACAGTGCAATGTGCACACATGCATGTTGCACAATTTTCTCTGAGCTGCATGTGTGGCCCTGACCACTTTCCTTCCTCTAAGTTACTTATTATTTCTCCCTAGTCCCATTATTAATGGTTTTAGGAATGGCAGGGATAGATAGGCACATTCTACTGTGAGGCTGCTTGGATCAAAGCCCTAATCCACTGATAACTGTCCTTAGTCCAAGCACACAATAGCTATAAGGTTCCTGAATCACTGTCTGGTGATCCCATCAGAAGCCATTCGCAATGACCCCACAATCTCTACTGTGTACCCCACATGGTCTCTTATATAATACTTGACCTTTGCTCACCTGGGGTGAAACCCTTTAGTCAGTCGCATGTCTATTCCATCTAGCACAGCTTGCAACATTTCCAGTTTAGGCGTCTTCATCAATGCCCCCACAGGAAGACAGGGGAAAGGCCAGGCTGCCAACATTGCCTTTATGAGCTTGGTTTGTCTGCCACTGAAGGCCTCCTTGAACAGTGCTGGGAAGAGTACAGAGGGGAGATCCCCCAGAGAGGATATGTCCAAAGCCTCATCTCTCACCAGAGACTGAATTGCCAACTTCTTGAGTGTGGCTGCGGTCTGAATACTCATCTTCTAAAGTCTCGAGTCAAAAGACTCCTGCCAAGAAGTCAGAAAGGAATACACGTTCAAGACAAACTTAATACAACTTCCTCAACATTATATCAACCACTAAACTTCTGAGCTAATGCTCTAACAGTAACAGAGAAATCAATTTGCCTGTTTAACCTAAACTGGTAGTGGAAAGAGAGGCTCCCACAATGATAATGTGGAAGTCTTTATATCAAGCAAATATTCACATAATTGTCAGATCAAAATATTTTATGTAGGACCCTTTCTCAAAAACGAAATAAAATATCTCAAACCTATGCAAACAAAAAGAAACCGAGGAAACAAACATACCAATGTAAATCCATGAGTTATGGATCAAGATTAATTGCCAGAAAACAGAATGACTTCAGTGCATTTCTACAATATTGAGTCTTACCTGTGTCTGGTAAGTAGAATATGTTCACAGAGCAAACTTGCGTGTAAAAGAGGCAATGGAAAAGCTAAGGCAAGACACATGAGTAAATCACATGTGTCATATCAGTTATATGATGTGGAAGTATATCAAAGATACCTGGCTTACAAGTCTACAGTGTAATCCAGGGCCTCACAAAAAAATAAAGACCATTACAGTGAAGGGGAAACATGAGGGAGCATTTTCATCAGATTGTCTGATTTGGAGCTTACCTGGAGGCACGTGGCCAGCACTAAGAGAGTTGGAACAACATACAGAATCCTTGTCTCAAACAGTTATATCAGGCAAAGTAATGGAATATATACACAAGCTATCATGGGATATTATTGGTGATGAGGCTAAAATTTCATTTGCAATGAAACCCAAGATCCTCAACATGTTCCTCTTAAGGAGTCTGAATTTCTCTATATCAAACTGCATGACCCAAGGAAAAAAAAATTGGTTTACATACCAGTTGAGCAATGCAGATATGTTGCCAAATCCCAGCAGAATCAGGGAGTTTTCCAAGATGCAAGCCTCTGACTATGATATGTGGCTCCTTGGAAGCCTTTATATACATCTCTGCTTGCCCTCCATATTGTAGCCACACCCTGCAAACCCAAACCAGAATTGGATTTCCTGGTCTAATCTCCACCCTTTAAATTATAGATCAAAGTTGTAATCATTTCACTCATTGAATCAGAAGGACTTGTGATAACAAATTTCCCACTCATCGTCATTCACACACACACAAACACACCCAAAAGTTAATTGGATAAATAAAAAACATTCCATTTGTTAATACACCATACAACACCATGTGGGTACATTTATTCCTTCATTTGCATAAGATCTATTCAGTTTTCCAGTTGTACCAGTGACCATGTCATGCTCTGAATCCAAGGTTGTTTTAGAGGTCCAATTCTAGGAATCCTTCAGCCTCAGATACCTTCTTATGGCTAGGATTATTGTTATGAATAACTATTTCTTGTTTGATTTTATTCATATGACCAGAGTTTGCATCAGGTAAGGGTTTAATCGGTTTTTGATGAGAGACACGACATAATTGGAAGATAATTCTTTTTCACTGGATTTGGAACAGATTGCGATGTCAGAGACAGGAATATACATTGAAGCTCAAGGAATGAAGTGGATGCTCGGTCAATAAATTTCAGCATCAACCACTCTAGAGGTGGTGCCGGAGTATAGCTTGACCCCATTACTATACTAGCCAGGGTTCTGCATGTACTCAGGTGGTCGGGAGCTATCCCAGATACAGGAATTCTCCCTACAACTATCTTTGCAGCAGACAAGATGGGGCATGCAGCAAGGATGCTGGGACATCCCTGAGATAGGATGCTCAGTTCATGGTCATGTTCATCTAAATTGTAAGCCATAGTATTGTGTTATCTCTACAAAGCCTGCTCCATGGAAGCAAACAGAAAAAGGAGGGTGTGAGGGAGATGGTGCCCTTGGCTCCTAAGGAAGCAGAGAGTAAGTCAACTAGGATCAGCCAAAAAGCCTTCCTCAAGGAGATGTAATAAAGAGTGGGACGTGGGCTGAAGGGTTGCTTTAGAAAGTGTGAGCACCTGTCAATCTTCTATTCCTATCATCTATGTGGTGGCTTGAAATGATCTGTGATTACAGTTCCAGCCAATCTGAAACCCCATTCTGACCTGCTAGTGCAGCAGGCCTGTGAGGGTTATCCATTCCATTTGTACACAAGCACCACTCCCCATAAAATCAATCATCTTAAAACAGCAGCTCTATCTTGGGTTTTGTGGCACTCACCTTTAATCCATCCCCTCAGGAGTCCAAGGTTGACTGGGTCAGTGAGTTCAAGGCTACCCTCATCTAAATAAATAATTCAAAAACCAGTAAAGCCTATGGAGTGAGGATCTGTCTTATAATTAAACCAGAGCTGAGCAGGGTAGCACAGACCTAAATCTCAAGAGAGGCAGGGGCACCTTTGATGTTGAGGCCAAACTGGACCACAGAGTAGCTTATGGGACATCTAGGGCTCTTAAACAATGAAACCCTGCCCCAAAACAACAAAACAAAGAAACACATAAACAAAGTGTAGTTTACTAGATGGCGCAGGTACAATCCTTAAAACTAGCATTAGGGAGGTAGTAGCAGGTGAAGGACTAAGGTCAAGGTCAGCATGTTGTTCAGACTGAGTTCAGGAAGAAGGAGACATGGTAAACAGACCATCCCTTTCAAAAACCAACCAAATAACCCAACAACCAAACAACCCAAAACCAGACAAGCAATCAAGCAAAGCAAAAATTACCCAAAACACAATTCTAAAAGAAAATCCTCCAGAGAGCTTAAGGTCCAGTGAGATGGCCCAAAGAGCAATAGCACTTGCCGCCCAACTAAGTGCTGAGTTCAGTAATGGGGCCCTCGGGTGGAAGGAGAGAAACCACTGCAGTTTTGAGTCCTCCCCCATCTACACACATGCTCTGCCGGTGGTACACCAATACGCAAATGAAGCAAGACAGTTCTCAAGTACAGAACAGCATGAGAGCTGATCCAGGAAGGTGGTGAAAGCTTCAGGAGACTGAAGAAGGATGGCTCCAAACTGACTCTAACCAAGCCGACATAATGTGATTCTGTCTCACCCAACCAAATACCAATAATTGTAGCTCAGTGGTAAATAGGCAGCTCAGTCTCTTGTACTAGTTTTCATGAATGAAACCCAGTGAAGGTTCGTATCCCGTTGGTCAAGAGAAAACAGGTTTCTCCAAAGAGCTAAGGATGTCTCTTGGGAAAAGCAAGGAGAAATCCATACTGGAAAGAAAGAATTTCAGTGTAAATTGGGTCCAAGGTAAAACAGACTTTGAGCTGGATGGCACTGATGCACAGGGAATTATGGAGCCTAGGGGCTACCACTGACCTTGATAAGTTACTCAGCACTATAGTTCTTAATGGAAGCGTTAAAAGTACCTCTGGTCAAAGATAAAGATAATGACTCATTTTTACTGCGCCTGATAAATTTCCAGCCTTAGACACAATGTAGGCTTTTGCCAAAACACCCAAGGGTGGGAAAGGGGCTTTGTTCAGGTCCAGGCTTTGTACTCAGTGGGAGGGAATAGATTCCAGATCCTATTATATTCCTGCAAGCTTATTTGGAGAGATTTTCTGTGATTGACCTGTGTCCCTCTGCGGAGCATGTCCTGGGTGTCCTTGAAGAAGTTCATGCAAAGGGTGGGGCACAGTAGATTCTTATGTTTGGTCTGCATGGTTTCTCCAAAGTGCTAGGAGCCCTGTCCTGGTGACTTTGGCCTTCTGTTGCATGATTGTCAGAGTAGGAGGTTGGGGAGCCTGGCAGGTTTTCTTGTTTTGGTTTATTTCTTGTTTGTTTGTTTATGTGACTTCTGCCCTTGAGGGTTTCCTCTGGACTTGACTGAGGATGCGATCCTGCTGCTAAGCCCTGCTCTTTCTCTGGCCAACATACTCCAGCCCCTTTGCTGATCTGGTGCTCTGAGATATTATTCTGGTAGCTTGCTGCCCTCTACCACCAATGAATGTGTAGCAGCTGCTTCACAGTTGTGACCTTAGAATTTAGCCACTCACATATTCCTTGCACACACAATTCCTTTCTGTTGTCACCCCTGAGCTACACCTGTAGGAACTTGGAAGGAACATTGTGTGACTCAGAACACCTGCTTGCTGCCCAAAGCTGTGAGCTACCATTAACTTCCTTGATTGTCAATTGGATTTAACAGGAAGAAGCCACAGACTACAGGCTTGGAATCCAGTGGAACTTCTGCGAACGGCTTCTCCCAACATTTTCTTCAGAAATGTGGCTATCACAGGACACTGGCAACAATTAGGCTTGATCCTCAACCTGTGAATATCTGGTAACTTTCTTCCAGAAGTGCCTAGTGAGTAATCTCAGGGGAAGGCTTGCTAGTTCTAAGGTTATGAAGAAACTGTCCTTAAGACTGGGGCTCACCTTAAGGAGTCACTGGCCTTCTCCATGTTGCAGGTGCTCTCATAATCAAGAGTGATACAGCTCACAACCTTCAAGTTTCTAGGACTGTACTACATTACTTCTCACATTTGGATACTGAGATCCTTTCCTGTATTGAACCCCAGAACTAATTTTATGGCTGCCTAGATGAAAGAGTTTCCATCTATAACCTAGGCTACATGCAAAGTAAAGAGTCCATACCTCTGAATCCTTGTGTGGTAAGAGCCTTTTACCTGTCTAGCTCCTGTCTTGTTGGCTTATCTGTAGACTATGTGCCACGCTGATCCTTGATCATGTTTATCTCATATTTACTGAATGTATGGTTCAGCAGTTAAGAGCACTGTGGATACAGGACACGGAAGCTGCAACATATAAGCAGGCAAATGAACCGGATGAATTCGTTAGAGAATCCAGTACTCTAAAATGCTCATTTATAGCTCTATCCCCTTTACATTGCTTTTCCTTTACTGAAAATAATTTTTTCATAAAATGTGTTGTAACCCAAGGAGAATGAAGGAGAAGGCCCTGGTCCTGGAAAGGCTCAATACAGCAGTGTAGGGGAATATCACGACAAGGAAAAAGGAGGGGTTCGATTGGGGAACAGGGGGAGGGAAGAAGTCTAATGGGACTTTTGGGAGGGGGTGATCCAGGCAAGGAGAAAACATTTGAAATGTAAATAAAGGCCAGACAATGGTGGAGCACACCTTTAATCCCAGGACCTGGGGGGCAGAGGCAGGCAGATTTCTGAGTTCTTGGCCAGCCTGGTCTTCAGAGTGCATTCCAGGACAGCCATGGCTCTACAAAGAAACCCTGTCTTGAAAAAAACAAATCCAAAGCCCTCCCCCAAAAAGAAATGTAAATAAAGAATACATCTAATATTAAAAAAAGAAAAGAAAAGAGATGAAAAAGAAAAAAATGTGCAGTGGGCAGATAGTAAAATAAAATAAATATAACCTTAGCTGTTTGTATTTGTAGCATGATGTCTGAAACAAAATTGTTTGAATAATTTACATATGTTAATTATCAGGTATAAGTATATACTAACAGTAGCCACAAAGCTTCACAATCCTCATTACTTTACTGTATATCAAAATTAGCATATTTAATGATTTTTAGTGTAAATATGAGGCTTAAGAAAACATGTTGCTACCATATTTCAGATAGAATATGTTTCTATTTAGTTTGCAGTAGGCAACATTTAACTGTGAATCATATCTAGCTCCCTATCTATCATTTCTTTGGTTTTCATTAATTCATTTGTGTATTCGCTTTACCACCTGATCACATCCTGAAGTTGCTTTCTTCCCATACCTACCCTGTGACCCTTTCCCCCTCATTTCCTGCTCCCATTCTCCCAGGAGAAGAAGAGGCACACATGCCCTACCCCCAGCAGTTTCCATAATGCCCTGGCACACCAATTTACATCAGCTCTAAATACATCCGTGCCCACTGGGGCCAGACAAGGAAGCCCAGCTAGGGGAAAAGTTTCCCATGGAAGGCCATGAAGTTGAATAAGAGAAACCCTGCTGTCTGGTTTTTATGAGACATGCAATAAGCCCAAGATTCGCAACTGCTCCATATGTCCAGGGAGCCTAGGTCTAGACCATGCATGCTCTTTGATGGTGGGTGGTTCAGTCTCTGAAAAACCCCAATGAGTCTGGGAAACTTGGTTCTCTTGATCTCCTTGTGGTAAATTGACACCATCTGACTCCCTCAATCCTCCTTTTCACTTTTCCCCAACTCTCTCTGAATTCTGCCTAATGTTTTGCTGCGCATATCCTTCTGGTGCCACCAGATGCTGGATGAAGATTTTTGTATGACAGTTATGCTAGGATTCTGTTCTTAAGCACAACCAAGTATCATCAAGAGTGTCAGAGTTTGGCTTTCAGACATGGGTTAATCCTCATGTTTCTCCAGTCTATAGTTGGCTATTCTTTCAAACTCAGCTCCAGGTTTATACCTGCACATATTGTACGCAGGGAAAATTTTAGATGTAAGGTTTTGTGGGTGGGTTGGTGCTACCTTGCCCCCACTGGAAATCCTGCCTGTCTACAGGAAGTGGCCACTTTCAGTCTCCCTATCCCCAGCTCCTGAGTTTCCAGCCAAGGTCTCTCCCATATACTCCCAGGAGCCTGCCCCATCCTGTGTGTCTGTCTTGTACCTGAGATGACCCCAAATGGATTGTATTTCTCTCTCCCAGCACTGTGGAGGCGGCTCCTCCCAACACACTTGATTTCCATAACTCTCCTTGTGTCCCATACCAGCACCCATACAGTTCCCTCTGATCAACCACTAGTAATATACATTCTAGTTACCTTACCTAGTGAGATTCAATCATCTTACCTAGGGCCCTATTTTTACTTAGTTTCTTTGAGTGTTTGGATTGTAGCATGCTTTTCCTATACTCTATGGGTACTATCCATGTGTTAGTGAGTACATAGCATGCACATTCTTCTGGGTCACAATGACCTCACTAAGAATGGATATTTTCGAGTTCTATCTATTTGCCTGAAAATTGCATTATAATCCTTATTTTTAATATATGATTAGTATTCCATGACAGAAATGTACATGATTTTCCTCATCCACTCTTCAGTGAGAGACAGGTGGTGTGCTTACAGTTTCTGGTTATTATGAATAAAGGTGCTATGAATGAAGTTGAGCAAGTGTCCTGGTGCTATGGCAGAACAAGTTTTGAGTTTATGGCCAGGAATTGTATAACAGGGCCTTGAAGTAGAATTATTTGTGATAATCACCCAGCTTGATTTCCGAATATGGTGTGCAAATTTACACACTCACCAGAAATGCAAGATTGTCTCCCTTGCTCCAAATCCTCACCTGCATGTGCGCTCATTTCAGTTTTTATCCTAGCCATGCTCATGTGTATAGGAAGGAATCTCAGACTCCTTTCAATTTGCATATTCCTAGGAATGTTGGATATTTCCTTAAGTATATCCTGGCAATTAGAGCTTTCCTGTTGAAAATTCTTTGTTGAATTCTGTACTCCATTTTTATTTTAAATGGAGTATTGGGTTTTTGATGTCTAATTTCTTGAGGTATTTACATTGTTTGATATCAACCCTCTGTCGAATGTACAGCTGGTGAAGATATTTTTGCCATTATTTAGGGTACTGTTTTGACCTACTGATGCTGTATTTGCCTTACTGAGGATTTCTACTTTCTTGAGGTCACACTTGAAAAGTGTTGGTCTTAGTGCCTGATCTATGGGTGTTCTGTTCAGGAAGTGTCACCTTTGACAATGTGTTCAAGAGCCCTGACATTATTAATGATATTCTCTAAATAGAATCCTAGAATAACTATCTTTTGAGAGGTTTCACCCAGCCACTGACAAAAACAGATGCAGAGACCCACAGACAAATATTAGACAAAGTTCAGGGAATCTTGTGGAAGACTAGAGGGAATATTGAAGGAGTCAGAGAGTTCACGGACACCAGAAGAAAACCTACAGAATCAACCAACCTAGTCTCATAAGGGCTCAAGGAGATTGAACCACTGGAGCCCAACACTAGCTAGGCTGCTGCTCAACAACTAAGCTCAATTAATACACCTGAAACTTCACATATTCTCTTCACAGTGTGCTGTAGGGGAAGATCATTGGAGACACACACAACTCAAGCAACTTCAGTTTAATAAATTAGTTCATTTTGTGAAATATTTGTGAAATGGAGGGCTTTTTAAGAGTTTTTCATTTTGGTGTATATGCATATGTATTGTGAATAATGTGTAAAAGCCAGGATCCACAGATATCTGAAGAGATGGACCTACCACCTGAAGCTTGAGTTCCAGCTGGAGGCATCTGATGATAAAAGTGCTGAAACCAAACTTTGGCCCTCTTTTCTAGCAAAATGTACTATTAAAACAGGAGTCACCTCCTTTCATACGTGGGGTTTTGCTTCTTTGATTGGTTGTCTGTCTGTAGAGCATGAAAGGAGTTTGCTGTGGGCAAGCATGGAGCAAGCTCAAAGGTTCAAAGCAACAAGGGCTGTGAAGTTGAATAGCAGGCAGGGAGAGGATGGATGGGAAGGAATAAAAAAGAAGTGTGAGAGACATGTAGGTTGTTCTTATGAATTCTTCTTTAGCACATGCTAACCTAGAGATCCATATGTGAATCACCTTAGCTTATAACATTATCCATGTACCCAAGATTTTGAATCATTACATGTCTGTCATCCATGTGTTCTGTGACTCTCTTTAGTGGGTATTTGTTCCACAATGATTAAAGGTAGATACTTTATGCTAGTTACACACCAGGAATGACATCTAAAAAAAAAGAACCCTGGTTCTGTTTATTGACTTGATATTACAGTTCAGAACAAAAGTTGGCACGTCCATTACAAAGCATCTCTTAATCTGTCCTGGCAGAAGTCACTCAAAACAGCCAAGTTGTCATCCTGACTCCACAAGTCCTCTGTTCACACAGTCCAACAGATTGTTTCTCTTGCCAAGCTCAGCTTCCAGGATCTCAGTTCTTGTACAGTCTTTTGTTTCCAAGCTCGTATAAATTGTCTGAAGTCACAGTCTCTGACCACCATGCATGAGAGATGTGTCCCAGTCCTGTCCATTATTCACATCAGGAAGTCCTGTATCCATGCTCAGTGCCAGCAAAAACAAAATCTCGCACCTTGGCCATAGACACAGCACTCACCACATTTAGGGCAGTTATCTGTAGCAAAGGAGATGTTCTTGGGCTGCCTTATTGCCCTGAGAGTTTCCAGGAGCTGCAGACAAAGTTGCGCAAATCTTACTCTGGAGACATGAGCCAACCTATCATAGCACTCCAGAGGGGCAGGGTATTGTTCCACATTCATCTTGCTCCAGTTGACTGTGTGCTCCAAATGGTCCTTCAGGATGGGCATGGAGAAGCAATTGTTGTAGAAGTTGATCTTGGTGAGCTGAGAGCAATGTGTGAGGGCAGGTAGGAGGGCAATGAGCTGGGAGTCCTTCACCCTACATCCCTGAAAATGCAGAGTTTCTAGAGTATCTGCCACTTTTTGGAGGAGACATTTCATAGGCATCAGATCCAAATCTGTTAGAACCACACCTCTCATTTCCAGATGTTTTAGCTGAAAGATACTCTGGCAGTGGGAGAAGGAATCCAAGTCTGACTGTGAAAGTTGGTAGTGAGTGACAGAAAGGGAGCTCAGTGGCGTCATCAGGTGCCTAGAGATGAAGGGGACCAGAGGGTTAGTTCTGGCAAATGGTGATGGAGAGCATGGGGTGGGCTTTTCAATGTCTTAGAAGGGAACATGGATCCCAAGCTGAGTGTGAGCAAATGATCAAAGATTATCTGAGATGCTTCCTTTTGGAATCAGCTTACTGAGGTCAAACCCACACTTGATCTGCTGGCCATAGTCTCAAGCAGAAAACCATTATACCCTATAAAACCCAGGATAACAAGGAGGAAGTTTCATGCCAGGAGAGTCCTGACAGGATCTAAGGATATGACCTCTGGCTTCAGTCAATGCTGCATTGTGGGTGGTTCAGTCTCTGATAAACCCCAATGAGTTTAGGAAACTTGGTTCTCTTGATCTCCTTGTGGTAAATTGACACCATCTGACTCCCTCAATCCTTCTTTTGTCTTTTCCCCAACTCTCTCTGAATTCTGCCTAATGTTTGGCTGTGCATATCCTTCTGGTGCCACCAGATGCTGGATGAAGATTCTTGTCTGACAGTTATGCTAGGATTCTGCTCTTAAGCACAACCAAGTATCATCAAGAGTGTCAGAGTTTGATTTTCTTCCATGGGTTAATCGTCATGTTTCTCCAGTCTATAGTTGGCTATTCTTTCAAACTCAACTCCAGGTTTATACCTGCACATATTGTAGGCAGGGAAAATTTTAGATGGAAGGCTTTGTTGATGGGTTCGTGTTAGTTACCTTCCCCCCACTGGAAATCCTGCCTGGCTACAGGAAGTGGCTACTTTCAGTCTCCTTATCCCCAGCTCCTGAGTTTCCAGCCAAGGTCACTTCCATATCCTCCCAGGAGCCTGCCCCATCCTGTCTGGCATGTACCTGAGATGCCCCCAAATTGATTGTATTTCTCTCTCCCAGCCCTGTGGAGACAGCTCCTCCCACCACACTTGATTTCCATAACTGTTCCTGTGTCCCATGCCAGCACCCATACAGTTCCCTCTGATCCACCACTAGTAATATAGATTCCATTTACATTACCAAGTGAGATTCAATCATCTTACCTAGGGCCCTATTCTTATTTAGTTTCTTTGAGTGCTTGGATTGTAGCATGCTTTTCCTGTAGTCTATGGGTAATATCCATGTATTAGTGAGTACATAGCATGCATATTCTTCTGGGTCACAATGACCTCACTAAGAATGGATATTTTCGAGTTCTATCTATTTGCCTGAAAATTGCATTATAATCCTTATTTTTAATATATGATTAGTATTCCATGGCATAAATGTACATGATTTTCCTTATCCACTCTTCAGTGAGAGACAGGTGGTGTGCTAACTGTTTCTGGTTATTATGAATAAAGGTGCTATGAATGAAGTTGAGCAAGTGTCCTTGTGCTATGGCAGAACAAGTTTTGAGTTTATGGCCAGGAATTGTATAACTGGGCCTTGAAGTAGAATTATTTGTGATAATCACCCAGCTTGATTTCCAAATATGGTGTGCAAATTTACACACTCACCAGAAATTCAAGATTGTCTCTCTGTCTCAAATCCTCACCAGCATGTGCGCTCATTTCAGTTTTTATCTTAGCCATGCTCATGTGTATAGAAAGGAATCTCAGACTCCTTACAATTTGCATTTTCCTAGGATACTTCCTTAAGTACTTCCTGGCAATTAGAGCTTTCCTGTTGAAAATTCTTTGTTGAACTCTGTGCTCCATTTTTATTTTAAATGGGGTATTGGGTTTTTGATGTCTAATTTCTTGAGGTATTTACATTGTTTGATATCAACCCTCTGTTGAATGTACAGTTGGTGAAGATATTTTTACCATTATTTAGGGTACTGTTTTGACCTACTGATGCTGTGTTTGCCTTACTGAGGATTTCTACTTTCTTGAGGTCACACTTCAAAAGTGTTGGTCTTAATGCCTGATCTATGGGTGTTCTGTTCAGGAAGTGTCACCTTTTACAATGAGTTCAAGAGCCCTGACATTATGAATTATATTCTCTAAATAGAATCCTAGCATAACTATCTTTTGAGAGGTTTCACCCAGCCACTGACAAAAACAGATGCAGAGACCCACAGACAAATATTAGACAAAGATCAGGGAATCTTGTGGAAGAATAGAGGGAATATTGAAGGAGTCAGAGAGTTCAAGGACACCAGAAGAAAACCTACAGAATCAACCAACCTAGTCACACAAGGGCTCAAGGATATTGAACCACCAACCAGAGAACATGCATCAGACAGACCTAGGTCACCTATACATATGGAACAGATGTGCACCTTGGCTTCCATGTGGGACCTCCAACAGAAGGAGCTGTTCTGAAGGAGACTTCAGAAAACAGGAGTAGTAACACTGGAAATATGTTGAATGTGACCACATTTTTATTGTTGTTGTTGCTGCTGTTGTTGTTGCTACTGCTGCTGCTGCTGATTTTGTTATTGTTTAATCAACTTGACACAGATGTGACTAACATTATCTGGGAATCAGAGACTCTGTTGAGAAAATGTCAATTTCTATTATATGCAGGCAAGTTTGTGGAGAGCGTTTTCTTGATTAATGACATTTGTGGGTGGTACAAGATTCCTGACTGCAGGGACACCGATATGCAAAGGCCCTGGGTTGTATGAGATCATAGTCATAGCAAGCTCCAAGGAACAAGACGCCATAGCCTTCACCCCTGGTACTTTCTACAGTGCATCCCACCAGGGTCCTGCTTGAGTTTCTTCACTGATGTCCCACAGTAAAGGACTGGGACCTGAGAGCTGTAAGAGGAAAGAAGTCCTTTCTCTTCAAGGTGATTGGATCAGAATGTATTGTCCCAGAACAGGAACCTGACTAAGATATGATGCTCCAAATAAGATGCCATGTCTGTATTTACAGGGTATCTATATGATACTACATCCCTTATAGAGAGGCCTCATTTTGCAGGGACTATGTAGTAAGGACAGAAGCCCTATGCTCTCCCATTTTATCCATTGAGACTCTGCCTCACTTTGAATCTTGTTTCAAGAAATGTTCACTTATTCAAAGGAGTCACTGAATTTACCCAACAGGCTCTTTAAGCCTAGGGATACAATAGCTTAGACTCTTGTGGAAATTCCTTCCTCATGCTTTCTATGGAAATTCCTTCTCTGTTTGTAGTTCATATTATATCGGCTCACATTAAGATGGTATTGGGATGATGACTAATATGAGCACATCAAACCTGAACTGGAGTGATAGCTTCTAGACACGCACTGAGGGGGGGAGGTGTGGATGGGTGATAAGAGAAGTGAAGGACCACCCTGCTGACATTACTTTGCAAGAACATCCCTCATGGAAGTCCTTTGCACATCCCTCTTGTTGATCTCTATCCCTGATGACAGTACTGTTCACATTCCTCTTTGTCAGTCTCTGCCTTGGACCAGAAAACTAGGCACTGTTTTGAACCTGTGTGAAGAAGCAGATCTATGCATCACTGTGAAAAGCAAATGGTGTTCCTTCAGACTTGAAGTCTACAACTGTGACCTGTAAAGTCTAAATATACAGTTTGATCCTGGACTAGAGGCCATTATGGCAAGAATGAAATTTCTATCTTGATTCTTTTATTCCTGCACAGCAACAAACTCATGTTCACCATTAGGGTTACATTTATGACTCAACAATTTAAAATTAAGAAAAGATATTCACCAACCCTCCATCAGACAGAGGGCTAATATCCAATATATACAAAGAACTCAAGAAGTTAGCCCCCAGGGAACCAAATAACCCTATTTAAAATGGGTACAGAGCTAAACAAGAAAATTTTACCTGAAGAAATTCAGATGGCCGAGAAGAACCTTAAGAAATGTTCAACATCATTAGTCATTAGGGAAATGCAAATCAAAACAACTCTGAGATTTCACCTCACACCAGACAAAATGGTTAAGGTTAAAAACTCAGGAGATAGCAGGTGTTGGCATATACCCAGAGGATTCCCCAGCATGCAATCAGGACACATGCTCCACTATGTTCAGAGCAGCCTTACTTATAATACACAGAAGCTGGAAAGAACCCAGATATCCCTCAATGGAGGACTGGATACAGATAATGTTGTATATTTACAAAATGGAATACTACTCGGCAATTTGTTTGTTTGTTTGTTTGTTTGTTTTGCTTTTCTAAGTCAGGGTTTCTCATGTAGCCCTGGCTGTCCTGGAACTCACTCTATAGACCAGGCTGGCCCCAAAGTCAGAAATCCACCTGCCTCTAACTCCCAAGTGCTAGGATTAAAGGTGTGTGCCACCACTGCCCAGCTTTTTTTTTGAGATTTTTTTTAAAGATTTATTTATTTATTATATGTATGTACACTGTAGCTCTCTTCAGACATACCAGAAGAGGGCATCAGATCTTATTACAGATGGTTGTGAGCCACCATGTGGTTGCTGAGATTTGAACTCAGGCCCTCTGGAAGAGCAGACAGTGCTCTTAACCACTAAACCATCTCCAACCCTGGTGGACTGCCTTGTCTTGTCCCTGATTTTAGTGTAATTGTTTTACTTTTCTCTGCATTTAATTTGATGTTTGTAATCAGCGTGCTGCATATTGCTTTTATTGTGTTTAAGTATATGCTTTTCTTTCTTGGTCTCTACAGCACTATTTTTATGAATAGGTGCTAGATTGTGTAAATGACTTTTTTAACATCTGATGACATGGCCATGTTATCTTTTTCTTTCAGTTTGTTTCTATGGGGAATAATACTACTGTATTTTCCTATGTTGTACTATCCCTGCATCCTTTGTGTGAAATCTACTGGATGATGATAAATGATGTTATTGATGTCTTCATAAATTTTGATTCCCAGTATTTTATTTAGTATTTTATATAAATATTCATATATGGAAAACAGGTCTGAAATTCTCTCTCATGCATTTGTTGAGAGATTTTTGTGTGGTCTGGATATCAGGATGACTGTGGCCTCATAAGATACATAGGTAGATGATAGATAGATAGATAGATAGATAGATAGATAGATAGATAGATAGAGTGAGTGAGAGATGGATGAGTATATACATAGATGGATAGACAGAGTAAAGGACAGACAGAAAGACAGACAGACAGACAGATGTTGTCATAAGACATTACCCTAGTATACTTTCATTCTTCCATGGTGAAGGCCTCAAACTGGAACCCAGAGCAAACTACATTATACTCAGCAATTGAGTTCAATGGACACACCTGAAACTCCACATTGTGTGGTATAGGGAGGTAATATTGTTGCCACACTAGTATCAGGAAAGCACACTGTTCCTGAACATCTCCATTTTCATTAATTAGTTAATTTTTTCCATCTTTGTGAAATAGAGTTCTTCCCAAGGCTTCCTCAACATTGTGTATATGCACATGTATTGTTCATATTGTGCATGTATAAGATGGGATCCACAGAGGCCTGAAGAGATGTGCCTACCACCTGAAGCCTGAGTTCCACCTGAGAGCCACCTGATGATATTAGTTCTGAAACCAAATTTAGGTCCTCTTTTAAAGTAATGTGTGCTCTTAAAACATGAGATATCTCCCTTTGTTTAAGGGCTCCTGGGCTATAGTTTATTGATTTGTTTGTCTGAACAGCAGGAAATGAGATTATTTTGAGCAGACCTCCAGCACAGTCACAGATTCCAAGCAAAAAAGCCTTTGAAGTTAACAGGCAGAAAGGGAGACAGGGCATTAGGAAAGGAAGAAAAAAGGAGTATAAGAGACATAGAGATTGTTTTATGACATCTTCTGTACTACACACCAAACTAGATATACATGTGTGAACCACCTTAGCTGATAACATTATCTACCTACCCAAGATTGTGAATCCTGAAATGCCTGCCATCAATGAGTTCATTTTTACTCTCTCCAGAGGGTATTTGTTGCATAATCCTTAAATTTACTCTATTCCACTCAGGCAATAGTAATGACATCTAAACAAAGGAGCCATGTTTTATTTATTTACTAAATATTACAGAAATAACAAGAAGTTAACAATTCCATGACAAAGCATCTAGTTCTTAAAGAAGTCATTCAAAACTGCCAAGTTGTCTAGTTCCACCAGGCCCTGTTCCCACAGGCCAACTTGCTTTTGCATAAGTCAAGCTTAGTCTCCAATCTCCCAGTCACTGTACATAGTTTAGTTTCAACCATATGAGCAGTCTCTGAAGCCAAAAGCTCTGAGAATCCAGAATCAGACATATGTCTGGAGCCTTCCATTTCTTCAGATCCAAAACCATAGTTCCATATTTGGTGAGGCCTTACTCTCTACCAGAGCTGTCTCTACTTTGTTCCTTGACTGCCAACTATTTCATATTGTTAAGAGAAAAATAAGTAAAATGACCATTTTGGGACATGTATGAACATCAAGAATGGGTTGAGGTGTAGAGAAATATATTAAAATATTTTTCTCTCAGATTCCTTTCTTTCTCTCCCCCCATACTGTCTCAGGGCAGGGCCAAACTGACTACATACCGTGCTATTTTCTGTAGGTTCTGAGGTTTGGCAATATTATGCAGTTACACAACCAAAAGCTCCACTTGCACACAAACATAATGAAGGTCAGTTAGAACTATTTTGTGTACTAGCCAAAATATCTTCAATCAGAGCCCAATACCCAGCAGCACTTTTCTGTTTTTTCTGTATTATGTGGTCCTGTGAAATGTTCAAGTTTCTGCCTTAGCTTCAGAGTCTGGTCTGCAACACTACTAGAGCAGTCTAGTGGTGTGTGTTAAAAAAAATGGGTGTCTGACTAATATTATTGTTCATGTGGTTTTGTACCTATTCCGGAAATCCATTATTAATATTTACTGCCAGCAAAGACAAAGTCTGGATCCCAGGACATAAGCACAATGCTCACCTCATATATGACAGATTTCTGTTGCAAAGGAGATTCTCTTGGGTTGTCTCATGTCCCTGAGTGTATCCATGTGCTGAGCACAATGTTGGGCAAATAGTACTGTGAAGAGGACACACAAGTCATTATAGCACTCTAGAGGGGCAGGGTATGCTTCCATAATCAATCTATTTAAGTACTTCATGGCTATTAGAGATTTCCTGTTAAAAATTATCTGTTGAACTCTGTACCCCATTTTTAAATGGGGTATTCAGTTTGTGATGTTTAATTTCTTGAGGTACTTATATTGTTTGAATATCAGCCCTTTTTCAGGTATACAGTTAGTCAAGATAGTTTTTTCCATTCTTTCGGCTGCTATTTTGACCTACTGATGCTGTCTTTTGCCTGACTGATGATTTTCACTTTCTTGAAATCCCACTTAATAAATGTTAGTCTTAGTGCCTGAGCTATGGGTGTTCTGTTCAAGAAGTGGTCACCTTTCACAATGAGTTCAAGAGCACTAACATTATCAAATCAAGTCATAGAATAACTATTGTTTGAGAGGTTTCACCCAGCCACTGATAAAAACAGATACAGAGACCCACAACCAAATATTAGACAAAGTTCAGGGAGCCGTGTGGAAGAGGAGGTAGAGGACTGAAGGAGTCAGAGAGGTCAAGGACATCAATAGAAAACCTAAAGAATCAACCAGTCTAGCCTCATAAGGACTCACTGAGATTGAACCACCAACCAGAGAATGGCCTTCATATGGAACCTAGAACAGAAGGAGCTGTTCTGAAGTAGACTTCAGAAAACAGAAGTAGCAACACTGGAAACATGTTGAATGCTACCAGCTTGTTGTTGTTGCTGCTGCAGTTGCTGCTGTTATATTGTTTAATCAACTTAACACAGATGTGGTTAGAGTTATCTGGGAATCAGAGTCTCTATTAAGAAAATGTCAAATTCAGATTACATGCAGGCAAGATTGTGGGGAGCATTTACTTGACACATGAAACCTGAACTGGAGTGATAGCTTCAAGGGAAGCACATGTGATGGGAAGCATGGATGGGTGATGAGAGAAGTGAAAAACCACCCTGCTGACATTATTTTGCAAGAACATCCCTCATGGAAATCCTTTACATATCCCTCTTCTTGATCCCTATCCCTGATGAAAGTACTGTTCACATTTCTCTTTGTCATTCTCTGCCTTGGGCCAGAGAAGGAGGAACTGCTTTAAACCTGTGTGAAGAAGCAGATCTATGCAGCACCGTGAAAAGCAAATGGTGTGCATTCAGAGGGGAAGTCTGCAACTATGTCCTGGACAGTCTAAATGTATAGTTGGATCCTAGTGATGCTGGGCAAGAGGTTGTTATGGCAAGAACTAGATTTCTATCTCAATTCTTTTATCCCTCTACAGCAACAAATTTATGTTCAACATTTCATGTTGACTTATATTTATGACTCAACAGATTAAAATCAAGAATACATGTGGATGATTCACCATGTATCCTGGCTTCCTTGTGCTCCGGAAGTCATGGTGGGAGACTGGTGCCTAGAATTTGAGGAATCTGAAAATTTCCTTAATCTGCAGTTGCTGTTCTGGCCTTCTGGGACGTTCAGCAAATGGCCCTGTCTCTACCAGGTCTCTATATGCTCAGCCAAGTCTGCATAACTATAAATTATTTATATAGTTTAATAAATACAGTTTAATAAATTGAACTAAGAGCCTTCGAAGGTAAGGGCCAAGGAGATTCTAACAAAGGATCCAGACGAGTTCCAATATTTGAAACTGGAAGAAAAATAAACAGCAAAAAGAATGAGTACTTCTCTGATAATCACTCCACAGGGACTGTTAACCTTCAAGGACATAGCTCTGGACTTCTCATTGGAGGAATGGGAAAGTCTCAATTTTGTTCAGTGGCCATTATACATGGAAATGATGTTGGAGAATTACAACAATCTATTGTTTGTGGAATATCATCTCATATGTGGAAAACATGGGAAGGTCTTAGGTCAAGACACAGAGTACACTGTCCATGAGCATGTGAATATATAAGAGATGTCTTACAAATGTAATGAGTTTAGCAAAGTGATTAATGAATCCACCTGATGTACACCTTATAAAACTAACCACAGAGATGCCTCAATTCAATCTTCAAACCTGAAAAGACTTAAAACTGGAAAAACTAGAGAAGTTTCCATATATAAAGACTGTGAAAAGTATGTAAACTTAGTATCATTAAACTAAATCAAGGAATACACATAGGGAATAAAGAAAACAACAAATAAAGGTTTTGCCTCTAAACACAAACTGATGATAAAACAAAACAAAAATGGTAGGAAGCCTTACAAAGGTACTGAATATGTCAAATGCTTTACCCACATAAAAATTCTCAGATGTCATCAGAGAATTCATAAAGGAGAGAAATTGTATAAGTGTAGTGAATGTGACAAATGCTTTACCCAAAAATGCAGTCTTCATTTACAACAGAGAGTTCATAAAGGCAAGAAACCTTACAAATGTAGTGAATGTGACAAATGCTTTAAGTACAAATTTAGTCTGCAGCATAATCAGTGAATTCATATAGGAAAGAATCCTTACAAATGCAGTGAATGTGTTGAATACTTTACCCAAAAACACAATCTTAGAATTCATCAGAGAAGTCATACAGGAGAGAAACCATACAAATGCAGTGAGCATGACAAATGCTTTATGCAAAAATGCAATCTTAGAATTCATAAGAGATTTCATATAAGAAAGAAACCTTACAAATGCAGTGAATGAAAAAAATGGTTTACCCATTATAGCTGTCTTAGAAATCATCTGATAATTCATATAACAATGAAAATTTAGAAATTGCAGTGAATGAGAAAATCCTATACCAACAATGGTCACTTTAGAACTTTACAGAAAATATATATATGAGCGAAATCTTTCAAATACAGAGATGGTATAAACCCTTTACATTTGTCCTGTCTCTTATGCCACAGGCAATATATATAGAAGAGAAATCTCACAAATTCAATGTCTATGGATTAATTTTGATTTCATTTCAGTTGCAAAAAAAATCGGTGCATTTATAGTGAGGAAAATGTTTCCACCAGAAAAAAATGTGGCATATATTTTGTGTAGGCTGTATTTACCACATGAGGTTCTACACCAGAGAATTATTATAAGTATGCAAAACTTGTGACTAGGCAGTGGTGGTGCACACCTTTAATCCCAGCACTTGGGAGGCAGAGGCAGGTGGATTTCTGAGTTCGAGGCCACCCTGGTCTACAGACAGAGTAAGTTCCAGGTCAGCCAGGGCTGCACAGAGAGACCCTGTCTAAAAAAAAAAAAAAAAAAAAAAAAAAAAAAAAAAAAAAAAAAAAAAAAAAAAAAAAAAAAAACTTCTGATAACCTTCATGCCATATTCATATCTTAGATAATGTCAAATATTTCTTCATGAAAATATTCTGAATATGTGACAATATAGGAAAGTTTTACTTGTTCATCCTCAAATATTATAAGAAAAAGACAAAGTGGGGAAACCAGAAGAATATATTATTTTTGCATACTTACCTTGAAACTGAAATGAACCATTCAAAAGGAAAACTAAACTATTTAATAACACTGACAGCATTCTGTACGTGTAAATTACATAAAGAAATTCAGACAAATTATACTTAAAAGAGGAATTGATACACTGAGCCACCAAAATAGGTTGTTCTTTATCCTACAGAGATACCTTCAGGGACAGGCAGTGAAAACCTGTCATGAAAAAAAATGAGAGCGAAAGAGAGAGAGAGAGAGAGAGAGAGAGAGAGAGAGAGAGAGAGAGATGCCTACAGATATGCAGTGTGCTTGGAGTATCCAGTATTCATAATCTCTATCAAACAATGGTTTCAGGTTTCAGGATAACAACTATGTGTCCCTTGTGCTCTAGTCAACTTGTCCTTCCCCATTATCCTGTAAGTAAATCCAATAAAGTTCACTGATTAATCAAAAAAATAATATACATCGACATACATATACATATATTTGTGTGTGTGTGTATATATATATATATATATATATATATATATATATATATATATATATATATATATATATATACAATAACAACTGCAAAAAAGAGGCCATGAATTTGAAGGCAAGTAGAGGAGATTATATAAGAGGGTTTGGGAAGGGAGAGAAAATGTTGTGATTAAAACCATCTCAATATTGAAGAAAAATTCTGATCTCAATCCCGTACTACAAGAGCACAGAAAGAGGTATATATTGACCTTTACTCTACATTCAACTAGTCCTTAAAAAGCTGTCATCATCACTAAAATATATTGAAACAAATAGAGAGACCAGGTGTTGCCTGGATGCCTGCTGAAGATACCGCTTCTTATTCTTCAGTACTTTGTCTGTTTTCTTTTTTTTTTATTGATATATTTTTTATTTACATTTCAAATGATTTCCCCTTTTTTGGGTCCCCACTCCCTGCAAGTCCCATAAGCCCTCTTCCCTCCCCCTGTTCCTTCATCTACCCCTTCCCGCATACCTGTTCTGGAATTCCCCTATACTCTTGCACTGAGTCTTTCCAGAACCAAGGGCCACTCCTCCATTATTTTTGGACATCATTTAATTTGTGGATTATGTCTTGGTTATTCAAAGTTTCTAGGCTAATATCCACTTATCAGTGAGTACATACCATGATTGATCTTTTGAGACTGGGTTACATCATTTAGTATGATGTTCTCCAGCTCCATCCATTTGTCTAAGAATTTCATGAATTCATTGTTTCTAATGGCTGAATAGTACTCCATTGTGTAAATGTACCACATTTTTTGTATCTATTTCTCCGTTGAAGGACACCTGAGTTTTTTCCAGCTTCTGGCTACTACAAATAGGGCTGCTATGAACATAATGGAGCATGTGTCCTTATTGCATGCTGAAGAATCCTCTGGATATATGCCCAGGAGTGGTATAACAGGGTCCTTAGGAAGTGTCATGCCCAGTTTTCTGAGGAACCGCCAGACTGATTTCCAAAGTGGTTGCACCATCTTTCAATCCCACCAGCAGTGGAGGAGTGTTCCTCTTTCTCCACATCCTCGCCAACACCTGCTGTCTCCTGAGTTTTTGACCTTAACCATTCTGTCTGGTGTGAGGTGAAATCTCAGGGTTGTTTTGATTTGCATGTCCCTAATGATTAATGATGTTGAACATTTCTTAGGGTGTTTCTCAGCCCTCCGAAGTTCGTCATATGAAAATTCTTTGTTTAGCTCCGTACCCCACTTTTTAATGGGATTATTTGGTTCTCTTGGTTCTACCTTCTTGAGTTCTTTGTATATATTAGATATCAGCCCTCTGTAGGATTTAGGGTTGGTGAAGATACTTTCCCAATCTGTTGGTTGACGTTTTATCCTTTTGACAGTGTCCTTTGCCTTACAGAAACTTTGTAGTTTTATGAGGTCCCATTTGTCATTTCTTGATCTTAGAGCATAAGCTATTGGTGTTCTATTCAGGAACTTTTGCACTGTGCCCATGTCCTCAAGGTTCTTCCCCAGTTTCTTTTCTATTAGTTTCAGTGTATCAGGTTTTATGTGGAGGTCCTTGATCCATTTGGAGTTGAGCTTAGTACAAGGAGATAAGAATGGATCGATTAACATTCTTCTGCATGCTGACCTCCAATTGAACCAGCACCATTTGTTGAAAAGACTATCTTTTTACACTGGATGCTTTCAGCTCCTTTGTCGAAGATCGAGTAACCATAGGTGTGTTGTTTTATTTTTGGGTCTTCAATCCTATTCCATTGATCCGCTTGCCTGATACTGTACCAATACCATGCATTTTTTTTTATCACTATTGCTCTGTAGTAAAGTTTAAAGTCTGGGATACTGAATCCCCCTAAAGTTCTTTTACTGTTGAGAATAGTTTTAGCAATCCTGGGTTTTTTGTTAGTCCAGATGAATTTGAGAATTGCTCTTTCTAGATCTATGAAGAACTGGGTTGGGGTTTTTATGGGGATAGCATTGAATCTGTAGATTGCCTTTGGCAAGATGGCCATTTTAACTATATTAATTCTACCAATCCACGAGCATGGAAGATTTTTCCATTTTCTGAGATCTTCTTCAATTTCCTTCTTCAGAGATCTGAAGTTCTTGTCATATAGGTCTTTCACTTGTTTGGTTAGAGTCACCCCAAGATACTTTATGCTGTTTGTAGCTATTGTGAAGGGAGTCATTTCCATAATTTCTTTCTCAGTCTGCTTATCCTTTGAATATATAAAGGCTACTGATTTGCTTGCGTTGATTTTGTAGCCACCCACTTTGCTGAAGTTGTTTATCAGCTGTAGGAGTTCTCTAGTAGAGCTTTTAGGGTCACTTAAGTATACGATCATATCATCTGCAAATAGTGATAGTTTGACTTCTTCCTTTCCAATTTGTATCCCTTTGACTTCCTTATGTTGTCTAATTGCTCTAGCTAGGACTTCAAGAACTATATTGAAAAGATATGGAGAGAGGGGGAAGTCTTGTCTAGTCCCTGATTTTAGTGGGATTGCTTCAAGATTCTCTTCATTTAGTTTGATATTGGCTACCGGTTTGCCGTATATTGCTTTTAATATGTTTAGGTATGGGCCTTGAATTCCTGTTCTTTCCAAGACTTTTAGCATGAAAGGATGCTGAATATTGTCAAATGCTTTTTCAGCATCTAATGAAATGATCATGTGGTTTTTTTCTTTGGGTTTGTTTATGTAGTGGATAGCATTTATGGATTTCCTTATATTGAACCATCTCTGCATCCCTTGGATGAAGCCTACTTGATCATGGCGGATGATCATTTGATGTGTTCTTGGATTCGGTTGGCAAGAATTTTATTTAGTATTTTGCATCGATGTTCATAAGGGAAATTGGCCTGAAATTCTCTTTCTTAGTTGGATCTTTGTGTGGTTTTGGTATCAGCGTAACAGTGGCTTCGAAGAAGGAGTTGGGTAGTGTTCCTTCTGTTTCTATTTGGTGGAAAAGTTTGAAGAGTATTGGTGTTAAGTCTTCTTTGAAGGTCTGATAGAATTCTGCACTGAAACCATCTGGTGCTGTGCTTTTTTTGGTCAGAAGCCTATCTATGACCTCTTCTATTTCTTTAGGGGTTATGGGTCTGTTTAGATGGTCTATTTGATCCTGGTATAATTTTGGTAATTGGTATCTGTCTAAGAAAATGTCCATTTCCTCCAGATTCTCCAGGTGTGTTGGGTACAGGTTTTTGTAGTAGGATCTGATGATTTTTTGAATTTCCTCGGTTTCTGTTGTAATATCTCCATTTACATTTCTAATTTTGTTAATTTGGATAGTTTCTCTGTGCCCCTTGGTTAGTCTGGCTAAGGGTTTATCTATCTTGTTGATTCTTTCAAAGAACCAGCTCCTTGTTTTGTTGATTCTTTGTATGGTTCTCTTGGTTTCTACTTGCTTGATTTCAGACCTGAGTTTGATGATTTCCTGTCTTCTTCTCCTCCTGGGTGAATTAGTTTCTTTTTGTTCCAGGGCTTTCAGTTGCTCCATTAATCTTCTAGTGTATGCTCTCTTGAATTTCTTTTTGGAGGCACTCAAAGCTATGAGTTTTCCTCTTAGCACTGCTTTCATTGTGTCCCATAGATTTGTGTATGTTGTACCTCCATTTTCATTAAATTCTAAGAAATCTTTGATTTCCTTCTTTATTTCTTCCTTGACCAAGGTATCATCCATGTGTATGTGGACTTTCTGTTGTTTTTACTGTTATTAAATACCACTTTTACTCCATAGTGATCTGATAGAAGGCATGGGATTATTTCAATCTTATATATGTTGAGGTCTGTCTTGTGACCAACTTTATGATCTATTTTGGAGAAGATACCATGAGGTGCTGAGAAAAAGGTATATTCTTTTGCTTTGGGATGAAAAGTTTTATATATATATTAACTTAACTCCAATTGGTTCAAAGCTTCAATTAGTTTCACTGTCTCCCTGTTTAGTTTCTGTTTTCCTGATCGGCCCATTGGTGAGGGTGGAGTGTTGAAGTCACCCATAATTATTGTGTTAGGTGCAATGTGTACTTTGAACTTTAGTAAAGTTTCTTTTATGAATGAGGGCACCCTTGTATTTTGGGCATAGATGTTCAGGATTGAGAGTTCTTCTTGTTGGATTTTTCCTTTGACCAGCAAGTAGTGACCTTCCATGTCTCTTCTGATGACATTAGGTTGAAAGTCAATTTTATCTGAAATTAGAATGACAACTCCGGCTTGTTTCCTGGGACCATTTGCTTGTAGAATTGTCTTCCAGCCTTTTACTCTAAGGTAGTTTTTGTCTTTGACACTGAGGTGTGTTTCCTGTATGCTGCAAAATGTAGGGTCCTGTTTACGAAACCGGTCTGTTAGTCTATGTCTTTTTATTGGGGAATTGAGTTCATTGATGTTAAGAGATATTAAGGAGTAGTGGTTACTGTTTCCTATCATTTTTGATTTTAATTTTATATGTGTGTGGTTATCTTCTTTGGGTTTGATGAAAGCTTAATATCCTGCTCTCTCCAGGGTATAGTTTCCCTCGTTGTAATGGTGTTTCCCCCTATTATCCTTTGTAGAGCTGGGTTTGTAGAAAGATATTGTGTAAATTTGGTTTTGTCATGGAATATCTTGGTTTCTTCTATATTAATTGAGAGTTTCACTGGGTATAGTAGGCTCGGCCGGCATTTGTGTTCTCTTAGAGTCTGCATGAGCTCCGCCCAGGATCTTCTAGCTTTCATGGTCTCTGGTAAGAAATCTGGTGTAATTCTGATAGATCTTCCTTTATATGTTACTTGTCCATTTTCTCTTACTGCCCTAAGTATTCTTTCTTTGTTTAGTATATTTGGGGTTTTGATTATTATGTGATGGGAGGTATTTCTATTCTGGTCTAGTCTGTTTGGAGTTCTGTAGGCTTCTTGTATATTCATGGGCATCTCTCTCTTTAGGTTAGGGAACTTTTCTTCCATAATTTTGTTGAAGATATTTGCTGGCCCTTTAAGTTGTAAATCTTCACTCTCATCAATGCCTATAATCCTTAGATTTGGCTTTCTCATTGTGTCCTGGATTTCCTGGGTGTTTTGGGTTACAAGCTTTCTGCATTTTGCATTTTCTTTAACTGTTGAGTCCATGGTTTCTATGGTATCTTCAGCATCTGAGATTCTTTCTTCTATCTCTTGTATTCTGTTGTTGATATTTGCGTATATGGTCCCTGATTTCTTCCCAAGGTTTTCTATCTCCAAAGTTGTCTCCCTTTGTGCTTTCTTAGTTGTTTCTACTTCTGTTTTTCGATCCTGGAAGTTTTTGCTCAGTTTCATCCTTTGCTTGTTTGTGTTTTCCTCTAATTCTTTAAGAGATTTTTGTGTTTCCCTTGTAACGGCTTCTAACTTTTGATCCATTTTCTCCTGGATTTCTTTAAGTATGTCCTTCATGTGTTCCTGTATCAGCATCATGACCAGTGATTTTAAATCCAAATCTTGTTTTTCTGGTGTGTTGGGGTATCCAGGACTTACTATTGTTGGAGAATTGGGTTCATATGCTGCCATAATGCCTTGGTTTCTGTTAGTAACATTCCTACGTTTGCCTTTAGCCATCTAGTTCTCCCAGGTGTTAGATGGTCTTATTGTCACTGGCTGGTGCTTCAACCTACTGTGGATCTTTAAGGTTATTTCTGCAACACTGGATGACTGGTTTTCCTCTGGCACAGATTACTGATATGCTGCCTTCATTTTTGTGCCTTTGGAGCCCTTCTCAGTCTTGCCTCAAGCAATGTTATACTTATGTTGTCAAGGTCAACCAGGTATTCTCTGTCTGCTCTATTATGGAGCGAAGATGGCGTGGTGGGGGTCACATCCTCTGTTGATTCTCACATAGGACACAGGTCCCGTGATGGACTGAGTGCAGATGAACCGCCTATGTGCTCAGCTCCTGAGTGCAGGCAGACCCCCCCGGTGGTTTGCACCACCAGAAATCTAAACCTCAGGGTGATACTGTACCAGTACCGAGTGACTCTGTTCTGTCCCTGCAGGCAGAAAATATGGCCGCAGGGCTTCTCTCCTTCCACAGCTCTCTGGGCAGGACACAGGCCCTGTGCCCAGTGGGCTGGTAGACAAACCGCCTATGTGCTCAGTTCCTGAGTGCAGGCAGACCCCTGGAGGTTTGCACCACCAGAGATCTAAAGCTCAGGGTGATACAGTACGTAGTGATCCTTTTCTGTCCCGGCAGGCAGAAAATATGGCCGTGGGGCTTCTCTCCTTCCGCAGCTCTCCAGGCAGGACATGGGCTCCAAGCCCGGCAGGCTGGCAGACAAACCGCCTATGTGCTCAGTTCCTGAGTGCAGGCAGACCCCTGGCAGTTTGCACCCCCAGAGACCTAAAGCTCAGGGTGAAACAGTACCTAGTGACCCTTTTCTGTCCCAGCAGGCAGCGAATATGGCCACAGGGCTTCTCTCCTTCCACAGCTCTCTGGGCAGGACACAGGCCCTGCGCCTGGCAGACTGGCAGGCAAATCACCTATGTGCTCAGCAGGACACGAGCCCTGAGCCCAGCAGGCTGGCAGACAAACCGCCTATGTGCTCCCTTGTATGTTTTCAATGGGTGTGACAGTCAAGGAGGAAGAAGCTTCAGGTCTGTGGACAGAAAAGGTGTTGATTGCTAGCTCCAACTGCTTCACTAGAACCAAAGAGCAGATATTCCCAACCTAGGCCACTTAGAGCACCATGGAGCCCTGATTGTGACCAGCAGCTTGCCATCTTCTCAGTGTACCAGACTCACACAGGATATAGAGCAATAGCCATGATGTGCATGTACTAGACACAGGTATCATGTTTCTGTATTGACACAGAGGCACGAGGAATGCCAATGAAAGCACCACTTTTGAAAGCACATCTCAGCTCTTCCTTCACGAGTTAGTCAGAAACACAAATATCAGGAAGGCACTGACACTTGATCACAGGGTTATCAGTTCCATTGTGTCACGGATCGTCCTTCTCTTCATATCCCAAAACTAGATTCTGATCCTGAGGCATCCAGGAACAGGAAGGTATAGTGTTTACATAGGAAAGTTGTTAGGTAGAGCATGGATAAACTGGATGCCACTGATGCCATGAGGAACAGCTACAGCTGTAGTGACCTTCAACAGTCCTTGACCTGTAGTCACACAACAAAACAGAACAAGATATCAGATATCAAGGTAAATTGGGACTGCAAACAAACCCTCCTGGAGAGGGAAGGAACTTCAGATTCTCATGAGACCCTGTTCTAAGATAAATTAACTTGTCCTGAGCCACCTGGCTTTGAGGACAGCTGCACAAACCTTAGAGGTGCTGAAACACATAGGTGTGATTTATACAAAGTTCAGTAAAAATTTACAATGCTCTGCTTCTTATCAGGGCTAGATCCAGTCTTTCTTTGTGCTGCAATATACATCTTTCTGATAGGGTGGTGAATAAACTGTACATTTGTCTTCTAGGAATGCCAAAGTGGAAGGTTTTCCCAAGACTAGAACAACATACCCAGTTTTGTGCCTTTTTCAAATGTCTTGAACAAATTAGTATTTTTCCATGAATTGGCAAGGTAGGAGGAAAGTATTATTAAACATGGATGTCAGGGCTGATAACACAGTTCCAGAAGGGAGACAATGAAACAAATGGCAGGAAGAGGCCATAGGAGGGGACTTATGTCCCTTTTTTCAATGATTTGGCATAAAACATATCTACCAACAGGAAGTACCTGGACACCACAGAAAAAGGAAAAACTTGACTGAACTGTGAAACCAGCTTTGCTTTTACAAAAACATCTGAAAACAGTGCTACAGGAGTGAGTGCTCACACAGTGGCCTGGGCAGGTGGCATTTTTATGTATGTGGGAAATTTTTAAAATCTTATAATGTATTAAATTAAAGAACACAAGTCTCATCAATCAAAGGGCTTCAGAGTATTCTCAGATGCCATCTGGGACCAATATAAGACAAATCTCAAGTTTCTTAAATCCACCAAATAATTTTTTTCAGAAATGTAAATATTTTTATTTTTTAACCATATCTAAGAATTGTTTAATTTAATATTTTTATTTGAGTTGTTACCATAAAACCTCATGAAATTGATTCCATATTGAAATATGATATTTGGAGTAACCTAAATCTTTTCTCAGAACATGGTTACTAATAATTGGCCTCAGAACAAAATATGCTCTGAGATGAAAACTGTTTTTTTTTTCAGAGCTGTGTTTTTATACCAACAAAGGGAACTCTACTTCTCCACTAATATTTGTCAATCTTGGACTTGTTGGAGTATGAGAAATAGAGAGCAATTAGATTTCTTCTACATGCAGATATACAGCTAGACAGACACCATTTGATTAAGATGCTTACTTTTTTCCAATGTCCCTTGTATGTTCTCTATTAAAAACTGTGAGTGGATGGTTGATAGTTGTGTAGGCTTATTTCTGGGTCTTTAGGTATATTCCATTGTTCTACCTATCTTTTTTCTTGCCAATACAATGCTGTTTTTATTATATTATGTCTATGTAATACAACATGAGATCATGGATGGTGATACTTCTAGATGTTATTTTATGGTAGAGGATTGTTTAACTATCCTGGGTTTTTTTCCACTTGAGGTGGGTAATTACTCCTTCAAGGTCTGTAAGAATTTTGTTGGAAATTAGTGGAATTGCTTGAATCAGTAGATTGATATTGGTAAGATGCCATTTTGTACATAAATCCTCTGAAGGCAGGAGCATGAGAGACTTTGGCATCTTCAAATGGCTTCTTCAATTTATTTTTTTAGAATCTTGAAGTTCTCTTCACACATGTATTTTTCTTGCTTAGCTAGAGTTACACGATTAAATTTCATATTATTTTGCTCTTTTGTTGGGTGTTATTTCCCTAATTACTTTCTTAGCCCATCTATCATTTGTGTAAAGGAGAGCTTATGAATTATTTGAATTTACTTTCTATCTAGCCACTTGACTGAAGGTGTTTATCAGCTATAGCAGTGCTCTGTAAGATTTTGAAGGGTCTTCTCTTTATACTATCAATTGTTCTGTGAATAGAGATACTGTGACTTCTTCCTTTCCAACTTGTTTCCCCTTAACTGTCATTAGCTTTCATATTGTCTAGCTTCAAGTTCTACATTGAATAGATAGGGAGAGAGTGTACTGCCTTGTGTTGTCACCATTTTAGTGGAAATCCTGGACCGTTCTTTACATTTAATTTGATATTGGTTATCAGATTACAGTTAATTGCCCTTACAGTATATACCTATTATCCCTGGTTTCTACAGCACTTTTATCATGAATGGATGCTACATTTTGTCATAGGAGATGTTCTTGGGCTGCCTTACTTCCCTGAGTGTATCCATGAGATCCTGACAAAGATGGGAAAATCTTTCTCTGAAGACATGAGACAACTCATCATAGCACTCTAGGGGGCAAGATATTGTTCCACATTCATGTTGCTACAACTTGTTGGTGAAGCAAAAGGTCCTTCATGATAGGCTTTGAGAAGTGATTGTTGTAGAAGTTGACACTGAAGAGAGCATTGTGTAAGTGCAAGTAGGAGGGCATTGAGCTGAGAGTCCTTCATCCTACATCCCTTCAAATCCAGAGTCTCAAGACTGTCTGCCATGTTCTCTAGAAGACCTCTGAGAGGAATAAGATCCAAAGCATATAAGATCACAACTCTCATGTCCAGATGTGTTAGGGGAAAGGGATTCAGCCAGAAGGAGAAGGAATGGAAACCTAAATGTGAAAATTGGTAGTGAGCAATGGAGAGGGTTTCCAAGAGCAACATTAGGCACCTAGGAATAGAGGAGACAAGAGGGTTATTTCTGGCAAATGGTGATGGAGAGCATGGGTTGTGGTTTTTTTACCATCGTATAATAGACCAAGTATCCCAAGCTCGGTGTTACCAAATGATCAAAGATATTTTCTAAGAAGCTTCTTTTGGGTTCAGCTTAGTCAAGTCAAACCCACAATTGATCTTCTGGACTCATTCTCAAGCACAAAATCAGTTTAGCCCATAAAACCAGGAAACACACAGAAGAAATTACATGCCAAAAGAGACCTGAGAGAATCTAGGGACAATACTTGTGGGCTTACTCAACACTGCATTTCATCCTAGACTCTGAACTGTCATTCTTGCTATGCTTTATAGGCCTAGGATCCCCCCAGTGTCCCACGCACTCAGCCCTACTGAGGGTCACCTCTTGGAAGGTAGGTGGAAATAGAAGGACATTTCCACAGATCAGAGCACACAGCTCACATCCTGGCTTTACTGAGTCCCCTGACTCCTAACTACACGCTCACTTTCCTGTTCCCTTTCTGGTCAATTGTCTGGCTATGATTCCAAGATTTAAAACCCATCCTTACCAGATCTGACCTACTCCCTACCTTCCTTCAGTCCTCTGCTTCAGGAGTGCTCATTAAAGAGTTTGAATCACTACACATAACTTCCATATTCTAAAGAGTCCCTAAAAATGTTGTTCCCAGTGACTGAGTGATAGGCATCTTGCACCACTAAACCTTAAAATGGAAGAGGAAAATTTGCTCTGCTAGGTGACTCAGCCCTCCTTCCTTGCTTACCTGAGGACTTGATTCATGTGGTCTGTGAGAAAGTGGATGCCACTCATGGAGAGATGCTGGAGACAACTGAATTGGGAGAAGAGATAAATGAACTCCATGGCATACTTATCTTCTCTGTCTCCTCTCCTATTGGCAATCTTGAAGTCGTTCTTGGAGACGGGTGCCAGGAGAAGTTTGAAAAGGTTTCTCATCTATCTGAAGCAGGGCGCAAAATGGGTCAGATTGAACACATTCCACTCAGTGTTAATTTACAATTCCTCCATGTGTTCTGGATGAAAAACATTCAAGATCTCTCTGATAATGTCCATGGGCATAGCCCAGATCTTCATCTTTGTACAGCACAAATGTAGGGAGTCCTTTCCCTGCTGGTCCCACTTCAAGAAGGCTGCTTGTGCTTCATCAAGGCGTGGCCTGAAGCACAACTCAGCTACCACCTTCAGCTGCCTCCTCACTGCATATCTGGGAAGGACCTTCACTACTGGCTTCTCATCCAAGGGCTCTGAAGAACAGCGACATCCTCTGCACCAGCTCATATGTTCTAGAAGGCATGGTGCACATTCTTCAGGTCTGAAACCTGAACTGTTCCCCTGCCGAGGGAGAAATATGTCAAGTGTCAGCAGACATGACAAGACCCTCAATCAGATTTCAATACAGGACTATAAACTCTATCACCAACCCTGCCATGGTGTATGCTTTTTAAAGAAGAGTACAGTGCACACACATGCATGCTGCAGAAGCTTTCCCTGAGATGCATGTGTAGACTTTTCTTCCACTAAGGTACTCATTATTTCTCCTTAGTCACATCCTTAGTGGTTGTGGTAATGCCAGGGATAGGACCATTCAACTGTGAGGCTACCTCTACTCTGAGCCCTAATCCACAGACAACTGCTCTTATTCCAAGAAAACAATAGCTTCTAGTCTCTTGCTGCAATGACTGATGAACCAACTCAAAGCCATTCTCCCTGACACCACAGTCTCTACTGTGTACCTGACCAGCTCCTTTTTACAATACATGGTTATTGCTCACAAAGGGTGACACTTTTTTGTCAGTCTCATATCTACTTCACAGGGAGGCAGAGAACAGACCAGGCTGCCACAATTGCCTGTCACAATTACCTTCATGAGCTTGGTCAGTTTGCCAGTAAAGACCTCTTTGAACAGTGCTGAGAAGAACTCAGAGGGCAGATCCTTTAGAGAAGAAATAGCCAAAGCCGCATCTCTCAGCAGAGTCTGCCTTCCCAGATACTAAGGTGTGGATGGGGTCTGAACACTCAGACTCTAAGGTCTCCAGTCAGAGAGCTTCTAGGAAAAGAGTCAGAAATGAATACACTTTTAAGACAAAGTTTATAAAACTTCCTTATCATTACAACCACTAAGCTTCTGATTTACTGCTCTGACAGTTGTAGAGACATCAATTTACCACTTCATCCTAAACTGGTGGTGGAAAGACAGACTCCCACAATGATACCATGGGAGCCTTTCTATCACACAAATGGGCATATAATTTTCAGATCAAAATACCTTATGTATGACACTTTCTCAAAAAACAAACAAAACAAAAACACCAAACCAAACAAACAACCAAAAGCCTTGTGATGTGGACCAATATTGATTCCCAGTAAGCAAGATGAAGTAAGTGCATGTCTACAATTTTAAGCGTTTCCTGGCTCTGGGAAGCAGAACATGTCCACAGAGCACAGCAAAGTATAAACAATGCAAAACAAAGCCTAAATGAATATATATGAATAGCTCACAAGTGTCATTTCAGAAATGAGGAGTTGAGGAGATCAAAGATACAGGGTCTACAAGACTACAATGTGAGCCAGTTTCTTACAAAAACAAGTAAGTAACATCATTTCAAGGAAGGGAAACATGAGGGAACATGTTAGTCAGACTGACCTGATTTCCAGCTTGCCCAGAGCCACAAAGCTAATTCTAGAGAGTTTAAACAACATAAGCAATCCATGTCTCAAAAAATTATAACAAGCACACTAATGAAATATACAATCTATCATAGAAAAAATTTGGAGATGAGGGGAAAACTTCATTTGGTATGAAACCCAAGGTCCTATAAAGACACAGAAATTAAAATTTCCTACCCTATCCTGGAATCTAAAATTCTTTACATCACACTGCATGCCCCAAGGGAAAATCATTACAAAGCTGAGCAGTCATCATACATGCCTTTAATCCCAGCACTTGGGAGGAAGTGGCAGGCAGATTTCTGAGTTTTAGATAGCCTGATCTACAGTCTGAGTTCCAGGACAGTCAGGGATATACAGAGAAGCCCTGTCTCAAAATACAAAAAGAAAGAAAGAAAGAAAGAAAGAAAGAAAGAAAGAAAGAAAGAAAGAAAGAAAGAAAGAAAGAAAGAAAAAGAAAAAGAAAAAAAAAGAAAAAGAAAAAGAAAAAGAAAAAGAAAAAGAAAAAGAAAAAGAAAAAGAAAGAGAAAAAAAAGAAAAGAAAAGAAAAAGAAAATCACTATATACCCATTCTAAGCCCTGCAGACAGGTCTCTAAGCTCCAGCTGAACCAGGCAGTTATCCAGGATTCAGGTTTCTAGTGCTTTTTCTGGCTCCTCTGAAGCCTTTATATACCTCTCTGCTCAATCCCTCCCTATTGTAACCACACCGTCTAAGCCAAAACTGGAACTGAATTTCTGGGTATATTTCCACCCTTTAAATTCTAGATCAACAATCCAGTCATTTCACTAGTTCAATAAGAAGGACTTGTGTTCAAATACTCTACATGTATCCCCCATTCTTAACCACCCCCCCCAAATAACTTGGATAAATACAAACATTCCACTTGTTAATTAACCATACAACACTAAGTACATTGATTTGTTCCTTCATTTGCTCTAAGTTGTACTTAGTTTTCTGTTTGTTCCAGCAATTAGGTTATGATCTGAAGTCAAGGTTGTTTTAGAAGTCTAAGTTCTAACTATTCTCCTGCCTCAGAATCCTTTGTACTGCTAGGATTACTGTTTTGAATAACCATATCTGACTGAATTTTATTCATGGGACCAGAATCATTCCCAGTTTGCTTCAGCTCAGGGTTTAATCTGTTGCTGACTACAGGCAAAAAATAATTCAAATATATTATTTTTCACTGGATTTGGGACAGAATACAGTATCAGAGACAAGAATATGTACTGGAGTTCAAGGAATGAAGCAGATGCTCTGTCAATAAACTTCAGCAGCAGTAACTCAAAAGTTGGGGACAGGAGCATGGATTGATTCTATTACTATAGGAGCCAGGGTGATGAGTGTATACTCCATTGGTAGGGAGCTACCCAGCATACGTGGTGTCTTCTCTCCAACTCTCTTTGCAGCAGACAAGATGAGGCATGCTAGTAAGCTCAAAATTGGAAGTTAGAAGCAAGAGAATCAGTCAGTTCAAGGTCATGTTCAGCCAATATTGTAATCAGAATATAGCCTGAGTCTTAGATGACCAGCTCTCTAAATGGACAAAAGCAAACATAAAAAAATAGGATATGAGGGAGATGCTGCCCTAGCTCCTCAGAAAACATAGTAGGTCAGAAAGGATCAGTCCAACAGCCTCCATCGGGGTGATGAAATCTGGAGTGGGACTGGAGTGGGCTGGAGAGTTGGTTAAGCAAAAATTAGCACCTGTTAATATTTTATTCCCATCACCTACATGGTGACTTGAAATGATCTATGACTCCAGCTCCAGCAAAACTAAATCCCCCTTTTGACCATCTTAGACAGCAAGCATATGAGGGGTGTACATTCATATGACTAGACAAAACACCTCTACACATAGAATTAAACATTTTTTTAAAATTAGATCATATTGAGAATGGAGTCATAGGGTGACTAGTGATTTCAGGGCTAGTCTTCTCTAAATAACTAATTCCCAACCAGTGAAGCCTATGGAGTGAGGATATCCCTTTGAATTAAACCAGAGTTGGGCAAGGTGGCACAAGATGTTAATCCCAGCACTGGGGAGTCAGAGGCAGGGGAATCTTAGAGGGCAAGGACAGAGTAGTCCACAAAGTGGCTTGTTGGACAGACAAGCCTCTTAAACAAAGATACCCTGACTCAAAACCACAAAACAAACACACAAAGTATAGAGTACCAGGTAGTACCGGCATTAAACCTAGCATTATGGAAGTAGAAGCACTTGGATCTCTGAAGTCAGCCTGGTGTACAGAGTGAGTTCAGGAACAACTAGAGCTGTTAAACAGACAAACCCTGTTAACAAAAACAAACACAATGAAACAAAACAACATAACAAACAAAAACAAAACAAAAGTACACATAAAACAAGCACAGAAAATTCCTGAATAAAAACCTTAAGAGAGCTTTAGAACTAGTAAGATGGCTCAAGCAGAATGGCACTTACTGCCCAGCCTGAGTTCAGTAATGGGGCCCTCAGGGGTACTGAGAGAAACCACTGCAGTTTCCAGTCCTCCCCGCTCTATATGCATGCTCTCCTGCTGACACACCAATAAACAAATAAAGCAAGACAGTCATCAAGTACAGAATAGCATGAGAGCTGATCCAGGAAGGTGGTGAAAGCTTCAGGAGACTGAAGAAGGATGGCTCCAAACTGACTCTAACCTAGACAACGTAATGTAATTCTGTCTCAACCAACCAAATCCCAATAATTGTAGCTAGGTGGTAAATAGGAAGCTCAGTCTCTTGTCCTGGGTTTCATGAATGAAAATGGCTGCAATCAAGATTCCAATCCCTTTGGTCAAGAGAAAACAGGTTTCTCCAAAGTGCTAAGGATGTCTCCAGGGAAAAGTGAGGAGAAATCCATATTGGAAAGGAAGATTTTCAGGGTCAAATGGGACCGAGAGAAAGGAGCCTTTGAGCTGGATGGGGCTAATGACCAGGGAATTAGGGAGCATAGGGGCTAGCACTGACCTTGACAAGTTAATCAGCACTATAATTATTAGTGGAAGTGCCACAAGTGCCTCTGATCAGAGATAAAGACAATGACACACATTTTAACAAGCAGGAAATATTTCAAACCTCAGAGGCTATGAATGCCTTTGTCTAAATACCCAACTGTGAGGAAAAGGCCTTCTGGTCAAGGCTTTGGGTTTAACTGGAGGGCATAGATCCATGATCCTGCGATATTCCTGCAAGTTTTATTTTGTTTATTTTCTATATTTTTTGTTTACATTCCAAATGATTTCCCCTTTCCCGGATACCCCCTCCCCATATGTTCCATAAACCTTCTTCTCTCTAACCATTCTCCAATCACCTCCCTCCTTTTTCTCTGTCCTTATATTCCTCTCAAATGCTAGATCAATCCTTTCCAGGACCAGGACCCTCTCCATACTTCTTCATGTGTGTCATTTGTTATGCAATTTATGCCTTGGGTATTCGGGGCTTCTGGGCTAATAAATATCCACTTATCAGAAATTGCATTCCATGTGTATTCTTTTCTGATTGGGTTACTTCACCTAGGATGATATTTTCCAGATCAAACCATTTGCCTAAAATTTTTGTCAATTCATTGTTTCTAATTGCTGAGTAGTATTCCATTGTGTAAATATACCACATTTTCTGTATCCATTCCTCCTTTGCGGGCCATCTGGGTTCTTTCCAGCTTCTGGCTATTATAAATAAGGCTGCTATGAACATAATGGAGCATGTGTCTTTATTGTATGCCAGGGAATCCTTTGGGTATATGCCCAAGAGAGGTATAGCAGGGTCGTGCAGAAGTGTCATGTCCAGTTTTCTGAGGAACCGCCAGACTGATTTCCAAAGTGGTTGTACCAGCTTACAGCCCCACCAGCAGTGGAGGAGTGTTCTTCTTTCTCCACATCCTCTCCAACACCTGCTGTCTCCTGAGTTTTTGACCTTAACCATTCTGACTGGTGTAAGGTGAGACCTCAGGTTTTGTTTTGATTTGCATTTCCCTAATAACTAATGATGTTGAGCACTTCTTAAGGTGCCTCTCGGCCATCCAAATTGCTTCAGGTGGAAATTCTTTGTTTAGATCTGTACCCCATTTTTAATAGTGTTATTTGGTTCCCTGGGGTCCAACTTCTTGAGTTCTTTGTATATATTGGATATTAGCCCTCTATCAGATGTAGGGTTGGTGAATATCCGTTCTCAATTTGATGTTTTGTCCTTTTAACAGTGTCCTTTGCCATACAGAAACTTTGTAATTTTATGAGGTCCTATTTGTCAATTCTTGATCTTAGAGCATAAGCTATTGGTGATCACTTCAGGAACTTTTCCCCTGTGCCCATGTCCTCAAGGGTCTTCCCCAGTTTCTTTTCTATTAGTTTCAGTGTGTCTGGTTTTACATGGAGGTCCTTGATCCACTTGAAGTGAAGTTTAGTATATGGAGATAAGAATGGATCAAATCGCATTCTTCTGCATGCTGACCTCCAATTGAACCAGCACCATTTGTTGAAAAGGCTATCTTTTTCTGGATGCTTTCAGCTCCTTTGTTGAAGATCAAGTGACCATACGTGTGTGGATTCATTTCTGGATCTTCAATTCTATTCCATTGGTCCACTTGTCTGTCACTGTGCCAATACCATGTAGTTTTTAACACTATTGCTCTGTAGTATTGCTTGAAGTCAGGGATACTGATTCCCCCAGAATTTCTTTTGTTGTTGAGAATATTTTTAGCTATCCTGAGTTTTTTGTTATTCCAGATGAATTTGAGAATTACTTTTTCTAACTCCGTGAAGAACTGAGTTGGGATTTTGATGGGGACTGCATTGAATCTGTAGATCGCTTTTGGCAAGATGGCCATTTTAACTATAATAATCCTGCCGATGCACGAGCATGGCAGATTTCTCCATTTTCTGAGGTCTTCTTCGATTTCCTTCTTCAGAGACCTGAAGTTCTTGTTGTATAGATCTGTCACTTGTTTTGTTAGAGTCACACCAAGATACTTTATATTGTTTGTGGCTATTGTGAAGGGTGTCATTTCCCTAACTTCTTTCTCAGCCTGCTTATCCTTTGAGTATAGGAAGGCAACTGATTTGCTTGAGTTGATTTTATAACCAGCCACTTTGCTGAAGTTGTTTATCAGCTGTAGGAGTTCTCTGGTGGAGGTTTTCGGGTCACTTAAGTGGACTATCATGTCATCTGAAAATAGTGATAATTTGACTTCTTTCTTTCCAACTTGTATCCCCTTGATCTCCTTATGTGGTCTAGTTGCTCTAGCTAGAACTTCAAGTACTATATTGAAAGGATATGGAGAGAGAGCTCAGCCTTGTCTAGTCCCTGATTTTAGTGGGATTGCTTCAAGTTTCTCCCCATTTAGTTTGATGTTGGCTACCAGTTTGCTGTATATTGCTTTAACAATGTTTAGGTATGGGCCTTGAAATCCTGTTCTTTCCAAGACTTTTAGCATGAAAGGATGCTGAATTTTGTTAAATGCTTTTTCTGCATCTAATGAGATGATCATATGGTTTTTTTCTTTGAGTTTGTTTATGTAGTAGATAGCATTGATGGATTATGTTATATTGAACCATCCTTGCATCCCTGGGATGAAGCCTACTTGATCATGGTGGATGATCGTTTTGATGTGTTCTTGAATTCGGTTGGCAAGAATTTTATTAAGTATTTTTTCATCAATATTCATAAGAAATTGGCCTGAAGTTCTCTTTCTTTGTTGGATCTTTGTGTGGCTTAGGTATCAGCGTGATTGTGGCTTCATAGAACGAGATGGGTAGAGTTCCTTCTGTTTCTATTTTGTGGAGTAGTTTGAAGGGTATTGGTATTAGGTATTTTATTAAGGTCTGATAGAATTCTGCACTGAAGCCATCAGGTTCAGTGCTTTTTTGGTTGGAAGACTTTCTATGACACTTTTTATTTCTTCATGTGTTATGGAACTGTTTAGATGATCGATTTGATCCTGATTTAGTTTTGGTGTAGGATATCTGTCTAGGAAACTGTCCATTTCCTCCAGATTCTCCAGTTGTGTTGAGTATAGGCTTTTGTAGTAGGATCTAATGATTTTTTGAATTTCCTCAGTTTCTGTTGTTTTCATTTCTAAGTTTGTTAATCTGGATACTGTCTTTGTGCCTTTTGGTTAGTCTGGCTAAGGGTTTATCTATCTTGTTGATTTTCTCAAAGAACCAGCTCCTGGTTTTGTTGATTATTTGTACGGTTCTCTTTGTTTCTACTTGATTGATTTCAGCCCTCAGTTTGATGATTTCCTGCCTTCTACTCCTCCTCGGTGAAATAGCTTCTTTTTGTTCCAGGGCTTTCAGGTGTGTCATTAAGCTGTTAGTGTATGCTCTCTCCATTTTCTTTTTGGAGGCACTCAGGGCTATGAGTTTTCCTCTTAGCACTGGTTTCATTGTGTCCCATAGATTTGGGTATGTTGTGTCTTCATTTTCATTAAGTTCTAAAAAGTCTTTAATTTCTTTCTTTATTTCTTCCTTGACCAAGGCATCATTGAGTAGAATATTGTTCAGTTTCCACATGTATGTGGGTTTTCTGTTGTTTTTGTTGCTATTGAAGATCATTTTTACTCCATAGTGATTTGACAGGAGGCATGGGATTAGGTCCATCTTCTTATATTTGTAGAGGTCTGTCTTGTGACCTATTATATGGTCGATTTTGGAGAAGGTACCATGAAGTGCTGAGAAGAAGGTATATTGTTTTGCTTTAGGATAGAATGTTCTGTATATATCTGTTAAATCTAATTGGTCCAAACCTTCAATTAGTTTCACTGTGTCCCTGTTCAGTTTCTGTTTTTCTGATCGGTCCATTGAGGAAAGTGCAGTGTTGAAGTCACCCACAATTATTGTGTTAGGTGCAATGTGTGCTTTAAGCTTTAGTAAAGTTTCTTTTATGAATAAGGGTGCCCTTGCATTTGGAGCATATATGTTCAGGATTGAGAGTTCTTCTTGTTGTATTTTTCCTTTGACCAGCAAGAAATGTCCCTCAGACTCTCTTTTGATGACTTTGGGTTGAAAGTCAATTTTTTCTGATATTAGAATGGCTACTCCAGCTTGTTTCCTGATACCATTTGCTTGTAAAATTGTCTTCCAGGCTTTTACTCTAAGGTAGTGTTTGTCTTTGACCCTGAGGTGTGTTTCCTGTATGCAGCAAAATTTAGGGTCCTGTTTACGTATCCAATTGGTTACTCTGTGTCTTTTTATTGGGGCATTGAGTCCATTGATGCTAAGAGATATTAAGAAATAGTGATTATTGCTTCCTGTCATTTTTATTTTATTTTTTAAATTTGATTGGTTAACTTCTTTTGGTTTTGATGAAAGGAGGTTATTATCTTGCTTTTTCCAGGGTTAAGTTTCCCTGCTTGTATTGCTGTTTTCCTCCTATTATCCTTCGTAGGGCTGGGTTTGTGGATAGATATTGGGTAAACTTGGTTTTGTCATGGAATATCTTAGTTTCTCCATCTATGGTGATTGAGAGTTTTGCTGGGTATAGTAGTTTTGGCTGGCATTTGTGTTCTCTTAGAGTCTGCATGTAGCAGCTGAGTCACAGTTGTGCCCTTAGGATTTAGCCATTCACATCTTCCTAACCAACATGATTCCTTTCTGTTGTCACTGCTGAGGCTCCATAGTAAAAACTTGGAATGAACACTTGTGAACTGCAGAGCAATGCCTGTTGGCTGCCCAAACCTAGGAGCAGCCATTTTCTTCATTGCTTGACACTTGTCCTCAACAGGCAGAGGCCAGAGACTGCAGATTAGAATCCAAAAAAAAAACTGCTAAGCTTGGCTTCCCTCCCCCATTTTATTTGCTCCAGAAATTTGGCCTGCAAAGGGAACTGGCCACATCTAGGGTGGGTCCTCGACCTTTGCAAATCTACAAACTCTCTGCCAGATGTGCCTACAGAGCAACATCAGAGGTCACTTCAGTATCACTTCTTCCAGGAGACAGCATCAAGCACACTATATCCCCATGACAGTCTAGAAGACAGATTACCTACCAATCAGGGCACACCTTGGAAACGCTTGCTAGCTACAAGTTTGGAGACAACCAGTCCTTAATCCTGGGGCTCACTTTAAGGAGCCATTGGCCTTCTCCATGTTGCTGGCTCTTTCAAGATCCAGGGTGCTATAAATCCCAACCTCAGAGCTTTTAGAATTACACTATCTCACTTATCAAGTCTGGATATTTAAATCCTTTCTTTTGTTGAACCCCAGCACCCACTCTTTATGGCTGGCTCTGTGAAACTCTTTCCATCCATAACCCAGGCTACACTGAAACTAAGGAAGGCCGTGTCTCTGCCTCCTTGTGTGTATGAGCCTTTAGCCAGTCTACTCCAATCTTGGTGGCATCATCTGTAGACAATGTGTGAGTTGACCCTTTTTCAGATTTCTCTGGTATGGGCTGAAGAGGTGGTTCAGGAGCTAAGAGCTCTGGGGATACAGCACACAGGAGCTTCCATGTGAATGTAGAAAAATGAACCTGAATTGTCTGTTAGAGCAGTCAGTGCTCTTAGCAGCTCAGTGATAGCTCCAGCAACCTTTATTTGCTTTTCCTTTATCGAAAATATTTTGAATATACACTGTGTTGTTATTAAGGCTTCTCCCTCAAATCCTCTAAGATTATCCCCACCTTCTCTTCCATCATATTCCACACCCTTTGTGTCTCCCCTAAGAAAAGAAACAGCCACTTAAATAATCTTGAGACAGATCCAAGTATAGTCTCACAGAAGTGTAATCTCAGCACTTGGGGGAAAAAGGCAGGAAGACATCCAGCCTGGTCTACCAAGTCAGTTACAGAACAGTCTGATTTACAATGAGATCCTTTTTGAAAAACAAACGAAGAAATAAGCAAATAAACAAAAATGCAAGCAAAAGGAAATCAAAGAGAAAAGAAAAACACACAAGATGGACTAGAACAAAATACAATAACAGACAGGCAAAAAGAAGAAAAATGAACAAACAAAATAAAAAGAACAACAAAAATGTACCCTTAGAGATACATTCAAAGGCACCAGAATCCAATAAAAACAGGAAGCTTGTTGCTTTAATATAAAAGCAATGGACCTATAATCTAAAAGAAAAGCAAAACAAATAAACAAAAGGGGCCTGACACATGCTTCTTAAACACAGGCTTCAAAATGCCTATGAGTTTGCTTTGTATTGGCACCTACTGCTCATCATTCAGCCTCCCTTTAATAGTAGGATTTTCTTCTATGTGAAGACGTCATGTGACTGGAATAGAGTTTCATTTTCAAGTATTTCTAGATTAGAGATAACTTCACATGTCTACATCTTCTCTCAACACTGTCATGTCATGGGGTGCAAACTCGTGCATGCCCTGTGCACTCTGCTTCAGCCTCTGTGAGTTCATATGTGCATCAGTTCTGCTGTGTTTTAGAAGACCTGGTATGTTCAGTTGAGGACCACTGTTATGAACATGGTTGAGCCAGTGTCTTTGTGCTATTGTGGGTCCTCTTTGTTATGTTCCTAGGAGTGGTAAAGCTGGGTCTAGAAGATAGACCAATTCTCAAGTTTCTGAGAAACTGCCAGATTGATTTCACAGAGAGTAATCAAAGTTTTAACTCTCACCAGAAATGGAGACCTGTTCCCCTTGTTCCATAACCTCCCCAACATGACCTGTCACTTGAGGTTGTGATCTTAGTCATTCTGTTGTGTGTTAGATGGAATCTCAGAATCTAGGATTTGCATTTGTCTGATGATTGGAATGTTGAATAATTATTAAGGTGCTTCCCAGCAAATAGAGATTCCTCTGTTGAAATATGCTGTGTAATTCAGTACTCCATTTTTACATTGGAGTATTTGCTTTGAGGCTATGTAATCTTTTGTTGTATTTATAGTGTTTGGATATCACCCCTCTGACCCCTCTGTCAGATGTAGGGTTGGGGAGGATCTTCTTTCAATCTTTAGGCTGCCATTTTGGCCTTCTGAGGCACTCATTTGCCCTATAGAAACTTTTCAGTTTCATAAAGTCCAATTATTAATTGTTGATCTCATTGCTTAAGCTGTAGATTTCTTTTCAGGTAATTATATCCTGTGCCAATGTGTTCAAGGCAATTCCTCCACTTTTTCTAGTATTAGATATAGTATATCCAGTTTTATGTTGAAGTCTTTGAGCAACTGGCCTTAGGAGTATTAGAGGAGGATAAATATAGAGCAACTAGCTTTATTATACCTGCAGATATATAGTTAGACAGCCACCAGTTGATGAAGATGCTTTCTTTTCTCCAATGTTTCTTTTTCCTTCTCTGTTAAAAGACAAGTGTTTATGGCTGACAATTGTGTGGGTTTCTTTCTATATTTTCAGTTATATTACACTGATCAACCTATTACACTGATCAACCTATCTGTTTTCTTGCCAATGCCATGCAGTTTCTATTATACTATGGCTATGTAATACAACTTGAAATATGAGAAGGTGATATTTCTAGAAGTTCTTTTATTGTAGAGCATTGATTTTAGGTAACCTGAATTTTTATATTTCTAGATGAATTTGATAATTGCTCCTTCAATGTCTGTAAAAAGGTTTTTGGAAGTTAATGGGAATTGCTTTGAACCACTAGGTTTATGTTGCTACGATTGCATTTTGTACTACATTAATCCTCTGGATGCAGGAGCTTGAGAAATCTTTGCATCTTTTAATGGCTTTTTTAATTTATTTATTCAGAAACTTGAAGTTCGTTTCTTTTTTAAGGTTTATTATTTTGTGTATGAGACCTAAGCCTATAAGAGAGAAATGGGCAGGAAAAAGGAGCGAGACCAAGCATCAGGAGTTCATGTCAAGGTCTGTTTGTTAATGGGAAGAAAGTCTAGTTTTAAGCAGGGGCTGGAGAAGAATGATTTAAGGCGTAGAAGAAAGGGATGACATCTGGTGCAGATGCTGGCAACAGGCTGGCAGCAGTTTGAGGCATCTTATGGCTTTTCTGCTATACTTGTTCTTCTCTAACAGCCTCAGGTGTTTATCTAAGATAAGGACCAGTTGGTTCCCACAATCATCCTTGCAAAAGAGGCTTCTAACAAGGGGTCAGCAAAAGGGGATTCTCAAGGTGGGGGCTGTTGAAGGCCTGGTTTCCCACCGTTTGGTCTCCTACAGTTCCCCCTCTTATCTTTATTAAAGTTGGGGGTGGCTATGGAAAAAGGGTCGGTGGAGAGCCTGTTTTAGGCTATGTGGTTTGCACCTATGCCCAGCCCTGCAGTAACTAGACCTTTTTAGGGCCTAATAGGGCAGGGCCTCTGTATTAGGCTATGTGAATGGCATCCACTCTTGGCATCATGTCCCACTCTAATGACTTAATCAGGCCCTTGGTGGTCGTGATGAGCATCCAGGTAATGGACTCACAATAATCCCGTCATGGAGTTACCCTACAGCCAATAGGCAGTGTGCACCTGGCTCATGGCACCACGGTATTCCCGTCATTAGCAACTCCACAGTTTATGGCCCTCAGACACTATTAGGAGCCCCAAGATATTGGAAAGTGGGGTTCACAACAGCAGTCTGATTGCAGACCTTTAGCAAGGTCTGAGGGGAGAGCATGGCTGGTGTCCTGACCAATTCCTTTAGGAGGAACAGGACAAGGAACCAACACAGAATTAGGCGCCATTGGGACTGGCTGGGCATGATATAAAGGCTCTTTAAGGAGCTTAATGGAGAAAATAATGCCTGCATCAAAGCCAAGTACATAGAGGTGAAGATCCCATCCATAGCCTATTTGCCAATGTAGATTGGGAGATTTTGCATGGGTGGTGAACATAATTCGTATAGGTGTGCACCATCCCTTTGTAGAAGGATTAGAGGCCTGGCAGGACTCATCATATTTTAGAGAACTAGCTGAGGGTGTAACGTTATGTTTTACTTGGATGTAATCCCATGAGGAGAAGTCCAGAGGCTCTCCCAAGGGTCCCAAACAACCAAAGTAAATCCTGTGGATGTCTTAAAGAAAATAAATGGCAGGCCACATTCTATCTGGTCTACACTTGAAATCTGTAAAATTTAAATATATGGCCTTTTGACACCCTAAAGGGGGGGCAATCAGCAGTAGCCAATATCTCCCCTTTGATCTGTTCATAATTTGTTTAATTTTCAGCTAAATAAAATTGCCATGAAAAGAGGGCTGTCGAGTCCGTAGTTGTTTGTGGTGTCAGCATTAGTAAGAGGCATCCAAAGGTGTTGAGGGCTGTAGCCATTTTCAATGATTATAATCAGCATCGTTCTTTGTTTCAGCATTAGCATACTCTGGCAGCTAGCATGTTCCTTTGGCATCCTACAGAAAAAAACATAAACATGCCCTCCTCTCTACACTCAGAGAGATTCCTAGCATTAAAATTTTAAAATTTTTGTGATATATAGAGATGTGATTCTCCCATCTTTTATTATAAAAATATTGTTGTAAAGTTCTATGGGCCAGTTCCATAACATCTTGCCTCTGCGAATTATGAGGAATCTCAGTAATATGACTAATATCACATTGTTAATAAAACATCTCAAATGAGTGATTATGATATTCATTTATAATATTTGTCTTAATCTGATTTAGAACATTTAGTATAAAAATAACATATGTAATGACTAATTCTATTTTATATTTTGTTTCTTATGTTAAAACAGTTATAACTAGAAAGCTTGAAAATGTGTCAATAGTCATATGTATATTTTTTATTAATTTTGTGAATTGTATTTGTATAAATATTTGTAAAAGTTAAGAATTAGTAGCATTAAAAAGAAGCAATTTCAAGCAATTGTAAGCCATGAGCTATTTATGTATACTATTAATATATAAATCAAAAGTTTGATTTTTAACATTTTAAAACGAATAGCTACAGCACCCAATTCAATTATCTGTGCTGAAGCAAGGGGACACTCAAAAGAATGTGATCAAATTATATGAGCTTTACTCCCATAGTACATGCATTTTATCTGATGCATGTATAAATCTATAACAATATAAAAACATGTATAGATGCAAATTTTTACCAATTTATCTTTTAGATAACAATTATTAATTTTGTTAAAAAAAGGCTTGTCATGTAATACATTAACAATTTTTTTTGGTTTTTTTGAGACAGGCTTTCTCTGTGTGATCCCGGCTGTCCTGGAACTCACTGTGTAGACCAGGCTGGCCTCGAACTCAGAAATCCGCCTGCCTCTGCCTCCCAAGTGCTAGGATTACAGGCGTGTGCCACCATGCCCGGCTACATTATCAATTAATAATAATCAATTTGTTTGCTGTTTAAAATAAGAAGCAAACATTTCATCATGTTCTTAAAACATTTCTTTTAAAAATATTTTTATGATTTTATTTTGCAACATTTTATTATTACACCAAATCTTTATTGGAGGATTGTAAAACCTTATTTGGAGAGATTTTACATTAATGTTCTCTTTGTTAAGGCATGGAAGTGGACATATATCATAAACTGTTGACAAATACTTACGGTAGATTTCTCCAAGGTATGTCTTAAAGTATTTATTTTGCATCTATCTTGAGAACATATGAGGCTTAAATGGCAAACTTAAAGCAGTATTTTAGCCAAAGAAATTATCTTAAAACCTTTTGAAAATCACTTTCTTAAAAATTTTAAAAGCCCATTTTTAAGAGCAAGCCATTTCTTGAGGAAGAACTTTTTAATGAAATTATTTTATTGTTTTTTTTAAGTTAGCTTATGCTCTTTTAAAGTCAGAAGTAAATGCTTTTATAATTATCAATATACAGAAAGCAAAAAACAACCCTTTAAAAATATAATAGTTTTGTATGTAGTAGGCAGGTCAAATTTTAATGCCTTCATAATTTCTACATAGCCTTATTACCTTTTACAGATCTAAGTTTGAACCTTATTTTGAACCACATCTGTATGAATCTGTTAAAAATGTTCTTTTGGCCAGAAACTCTCTAGGTGAGGACTGCAAGACAAAGCTGCATCTCTCAAGCCTCTGCAGCTTTGAGCAGCTTTGAGGCAGCTCTGAGCTTTGTATTAACTCAAATGTAAATCTACTGATCTTAGTTTGTTATCTCTAAGGCCAGACCTACACCCACCAGCCCTGCAGGGATTAGCCTGTAACCAGACCCCACTGTATGAAGGTCAAATAACAAAAGGAACTTGTAATATCAAAGCATAACTACAATTTTTTGAAAGCAAAACACAGTTTTAAACAATCTTTTCTCCTTAAAATTAATGGCAAACACATTATTCTCATATTGCAAAGTTTGTCCATCATCTTGTGTGTTTGAATGTATGACAGTGTAACTTATTGAAGAGACATTATTTTAAATCTTATTTTTTAATAAGTCTGATTTCTAGGATAAGAACCACATAAAACATTATGCCAATTTAGAAATATCTCAGAGGTCTGTATCTCTTGGGTTGTGTCATGTCACGTGCTGCTTAAGATAGCTTTAACCCTAAATGATCAGTTGAAACTTACCTTTTGATACCATCATTATATATATATATATATATATATATATATATAAAGTCATGTCCAATAACTTATGAGTCAATACTCTATAGTTAAGACATTTATACCTTTAAAACTAATTAGAAATAAAAATGAAGTGATCATACAAATCTCATAAATTTAAACCAAATACATTTTTTTCTTTTCAACATAAAACATAAATACAATCATTCAGCCAATCAAAACAATATACAACACAAATTAACACATATATGGACAGGTTTTGGTGCACCAAAGACAGACAACAGACAGAGAGGGAACTTGATGTCCCAAAGAGATCCAATATCTTAACCAGAACTAAGGAGATCTCCAGTAGTTTTCAGAGAAAAAACAGGATGTCTCCCATTTTCCTCTCCTCCCCAGGAGAGTTTTGAAATAGCTTTTAACCATTTTTTTTAATACCACATCTTGCACATGGAAAAACTGCTTTTCTGCAACCTGCTTTTTCTCTTGTTTAAGATTTAAATCCTTATCTTCTTTTTCTTCTGGGAATTCTGCCAGAGAAGGGAGGGAATGCACAGTGGCAACCACTGATATTTACTCCATAGTGTCCTGCTTTTTTTTTAACCCCTATTGGATTCATAAAAAGAGAAAGAAGTTTAGAGAATGTGATATACGGTGGGATAGAGAAGGGGGGTGCCTAGGCAAACACTCACACAGACATAGTATAGAATAAAGTTTATTCAGAATGGAGGATGAAAGTTAATGGGATAGTGGAGACAGAGAAAGGCAGAGAGAGAGAGTACAGATAAGTAGAGGCTGGCCCTGACAATGTGGAGAGAGGTTCTGCCCATGAGAAGTTTTTACTTTTGATCTCTCTCAGCAGCCTCTGGCTTCCAAAGAACATTTTCTCCCTCAGAGAAAGCTCAGCTCGGGCCAGCTGGATAAATTCCTCAGGTGTCAGCCAGCCCTCAGCGGAAGATTCTAAGTGCCAAAATGAAAGGAGCAGTCCACCCACAGGCTGTGACTGTGGCCTTTAATTTTTCTAAAATTTTAGAGTCAAGGGGCTTGTTTTGGCTCTGGCTTTTTCTAGTCATTTGTCTTTGAAATAAATCTTGAAGTTAGAGTGACCATTTGTCCCTCTGAGTCTTGTAGCTCCTTTAAGAGGGCTACTTGCTCTCTGCAGCTTTTCTCCTCCAAGTTGGCTTTCTCCCGGGGGTCTCTTAACTTAATGGCATATCAGCAGGGAATGGGCCCATAGGAAGAGGATAATAAAGAGAAGCCATGGGAGCAGCTGAGGAAGGTTTTGGAGAATTCTTTTTAGGGGAAAGTGAGGTCATTGAAGCTGCCCAAGACAAAGGGCAGAGGCAATATTCAGCGACCGACAAAGGTTGCTGCTTATCAGGGTCCTTGCTCCCGCTTTCTACTACATCACAAATGAGTCCCCAGTAAGAGAAAACTGTTTCAGGAACATCATTGGAGCCCTGCCTGGTCAATTTTTCATTTAGTTGGGGCATGTCTGATCTATAAAAATAAAAAAATTTATCAAATCCTTTTTTTTAAATTCAAACCCCTCTTTCCCTGAGAAAGCTTTCAGGTCTCTAATGAAGACCGCTTCCTTAGACAAAATGCCCCATTTCTTTGTGGGATGAGGAAAGCAAACTTACTGAGGAAAACTTACTTTCATGAGTGGTGAAAGCATTTCCTCCAAATGGCTTCTTTGCCGCGGCGGCCTTCTCTTGGGGGAGGGGCAGGCTTCGTCCGGCGAAGGGGCCATACTTCGAGCCCTATGTTGGGTGCCACTTATCCCGGCCTGCAGGACCTCGTTATTCAGGGAGCTGAGGAGGTCCCAAGCTTGTAAGAGAAAAATGGGCAGGAAAAAGGAGCGTGACCAAGCATCAGGAGTTCATGTCAAGGTCTGTTTATTAATGGGAAGAAAGTCTAGTTTTAAGCAGGGGCTGGAGAAGAATGATTTAAGGCATAGAAGAAAGGGAGGGCATCTGGTGTGGATGGTGGCAACAGGCTGGTGGCAGTTTGAGGCATCTTATGGCTTTTCTGGTATCTGGTTCTTCTCTAACAACCTCACGTGTTTATCTAAGATAAGGACCAGTTGGTTCCCACAATCATCCTTGGAAAAGAGGCTTCTAACAAGGGGTCAGCAAAAGGGGATTCTCAAGGTGGGGGTTGTTGAAGGCTTGGTTTCCCACCGTTTGGTCTCCTACACATACCAGAAGAGGGCAGAAGATTTCATTACAAATGGTCCTGCATCCACATATGGTTGCTTGGAATTGAACTCAGGATCTCTAGAAGAGCACCCAGTGCTCGTAACCACTGAGCCATCTTCCCGGTGCTGAAGTTCTTTTCATAGAGGTATTTTACTTGCGCAGATAGAGTTACTCCAATAAATTTCATATTATTTTAGCTATTTTGTTTTGTGTTTCCCTAATTACTTTATTAGGATAGTTAGCTTTTGTGTTAAGGAGGGCTTCTGAATTATTTCAGTTAATTTTATAGCCACTTTGCTGAGAGTGTTTTTCAGCTGTTGCAATTCTCTGGTAGAATTTGGAGGGTCCTTTATTTATACTATCAATTCATCTGTAAATAGAGATATTGTGATTTTGTCCTTTCCAACTTGTTTCCCCTCAATTAGCATTAGTTCTTAGAGCTCTAATTTGCCCATCAAATGCTCTATTGAATAGATATGGTGATAGTGGATTGCCTTGTTTTGGGCCCGACTTTGCTTGAATTGATTAACTTTTGGTCCATTTAACAATGATGTTTGTTATCACCTTTCTGTATACTGCCATTATTATGTATATATGTATTTGGCCTTTATCCCTTGTCTCTACAGCACTTTTATCATGAATGTGTGCTAGATTTTGTCAAAGGCTTTTTCAGCATTTGATGGCATGACCACATGTCCTTTATCTTTCAGTCTGTTTATATGGTGGATTATACTGATGTAGTTTACTATGTTGAACCATCCCTGCATCCTTGGAGTGAAGCCTAGTGGATCATGATAAATGTTTTTGATGGCTTCTTGGATTTTGATTCCCAGTATTTTATCTAGTATTTTGTATAAATATTCATATGGAAAATTGGTCTGAAATTCTACCTCATGTATTTGTTGAGTCATTGTCCTGTGGTCTGCATATCAGCATGACTGTGGCCTCATAGGATAGATAGATAGGTAGATAGATAGATAGATAGATAGATAGATATAGATTATAGAGTAGATACATAGATGGATAGACAAACAGACAGATGGTGTCATAAGACAATACCCTAGTATACTTTCATTCATCCATGGTGAATGCCTCAAACTGGAGACCAGAGCAAACTATACTATACTCACCAACTGAGCTCAGTGGACACACCTGAAACTCCACATACTCTCTTCATTGTGTGGAGTAGGGAGGTAATATTGGCACCACACAAATATCCACAAGCCCACTGCTACTGAACATCTCCATTTTCATTAATAAGTTCATTTTTTAAAAGTCTTGGTGAAATGGAGATTTTTCTCCAAGACTTCAATTCAGTGTATATGCACGTGTATTGTGCATACTGTGCATGTATAAGCTGGGATCCATGGAGGTCTGAAGAATTGGGCCTACCACCTGAAGCCTGGGTTCCAGCTGAGAGTCACCTGATGATATTAGTTCTGAAACCAAACTTTGGTCCTCTTTTAAAGCAACATGTGCTCTTAAAGCAGGAGTCATCTCACTTTACCTATGGGCTCCTGGGCTATCATTTATTGATTTATTTGTCTGAAGAGAATGAAAGGAGATTATTTTGAGCAAAACTCCAGCATGGTCACAGATTCCAAGCAACAAAGCCTTTGAAGTTAATAGGCAGACAGAGTGTTGGGAAAAGAAGGGTAAGAAGTATAAAAGACATAGAGATTGTTTTATGACATCTTATGTACTACACACCAAACTAGATATACATATGTGAACCACCTTAGCTGATAAGGCTATCTACCTACCCAAGATTATAAATCCTGACATGCCTGGCCTTAATGAGTTCATTTTGACTCTCTCCAAAAGGCATTTGTTACAGAATCCTTAAATTTACTTTATTCCACTTAGGCAATAGTAATGATATCTAAACAAAGGAGCCATGTTTTATGTATTCACTAAATATTACAGAAATAACAAAACGTTTACAATTCCATGACAAAGCATCTAGTTATACTGTTCTTGAAGAAGCCATTCAAAACTGCCAAGTTGTCTATTCCACAAGGCCCTGTTCCCACAGTCCAACTTACTGTTGCGCATGTCGAATTCAGCCTCCAAGCTCCTAGTCACTGTACATACTTTAGTTTCCAACCATATGAGCAGTCTCTGAAGCCAAAAGCTCTGAGAATCCAGAATCAGATATATGTCCAAAGCCTTCCATTTCTTCAGATCAAAAATCATAGTTCCACATCTCCAGGTCCTGCAAGAGGGAAGAGGGGCTTAGGGGCGGCCAGCAGGGAGAAGTCGGTGTGCTCCGGTGAATCAATCAGGCCCCAGCAGGAGCCTTCAGGTGCCTGCTTTGGGATCTGAACAGCCTGGGCCACAGCACTCTATCTCCAGGAAGTGCTGGAGACCTGGTATGCACCCAGAGGCAGTCTGGGAGCTCAGAGCACAGCTCCCTCCTGTGAGCTTAGGTTCCAGTCCTGAGGCCTCTGGTGGAAGCACTCAGATCTCTCCACTTCCGGATCCAGATCAGCCTGGGCTGCAACACCACATCTCCAGTTACTGCAAGAGGCAAGAGGGGCTTCTGGGCGACCAGCGGGGAGAAGTCGGTGTGCTCCAGTGAATCCAGCGGGCCCCAGCAGTAGCCTTCAGGTGCCTGCTTTGGGATCTGAACAGCCTGAGCCACAGCGCTCGGTCTCCAGGAAGTGCAGGAGACCTGGTGTGCACCCAGAGGCAGTCTGGGAGCTCACAGCACAGCTCGCTCCTGTGACACTGAGCTTAGGTTCCAGTCCTGAGGCCTCAGGCAGGAGCACTCAGATCTCTCCACTTCCGGATCCAGATCAGCCTGGGTGGCAACAACACATCTCAAGGTCATGCAAGAGGCAAGAGGTGCTTCCGGGTGGCCAGCGGGGAGAAGACAGTGTGCTCCAGTGAATCCAGTGGGCCCCAGCGGGAGCCTTCGGGTGTCTGCTTCGTGATCTGAACAGCCTGGGCAGCAGCACCCTGTCTACAGGCAGTGCAGGGGGTAAGCTGTGCACCAGAGGCCAACGGGGAAGAGGCAGCTTGCACTGGTGAGTCCAGCACTGACAAGACAAACTAACACCAGTGAGAACTAGATGGCAAAAGGCAAAGGCAGGAACGTCACTAACAGAAATCAAGGCAATATGGCAACATCTGAACCCAATTCTCCTTTACCAGCATGTCCTGGATACCCCATCACACCAGTAAAACAAGATTTGGATTTAAAATCACTGGTCATGATGCTGGTACAGGAACACATGAAGGACATACTTAAAGAAATTCAGGAGAAAATGGATCAAAAGTTAGAAGCCCTTGCAAGGGAAACACAAAAATCATTGAAAGAAATCCAGAAGAATACAAAAGCCAATAATGAGGAAACGCAGAAAAACACTTAAAGAAATACAGGAGAACTTTGGTCAACAGGCTGAGGTCATGAAGGAGGAAACACAAAAATCTCTTAAAGAATTACAGGAAAACACAAACAAGCAAGTGAAGGAGCTAAGCAAAACCATCCAGGATCTAAAATCAGAAGTAGAAACAACTAAGAAAACTCAAAGGGAGACAACTTTGGAGATAAAAAGCCTTGGGAAGAAATCAGGGGACAGAGATGCAAATATCAACAACAGAATACAAGAGATAGAAGAAAGAATCTCAGATGCTGAAGATACCATAGAAACCATGGACTCAACAGTTAAAGAAAATGCAAAATGCAAAACGCTTGTAACCCAAAACATCCAGGAAATCCAGGACACAATAAGAAGATCAAACCTAAGGATTATAGGCATAGATGAGAGTGAAGATTTACAACTTAAAGGGCCAGCAAATATCTTCGATAAAATTATGGAAGAAAACTTCCCTAACCTAAAGAGAGAGATGCCCATGAACTTCAAACAGACTGGACCAGAACAGAAATACTTCCCATCACATAATAATCAAAACACCAAATGTACTAAACAAAGAAATAATATTAAAGGCAGTAAGAGAAAAAGGCCAAGTAACATATAAAGGAAGACCTATCAGAATCACAGCAGACTTTTCACCTGAGACTATGAAGGCTAGAAGATCCTGGGCAGATCTCATGCAGACTCTAAGAGAACACAAATGCCAGCCAAAACTACTATACCCAGCAAAACTCTTAATCACCATAGATGGAGAAACTACGATATTCCATGACAAAACCAAGTTTACCCAATATCTATCCACAAACCCAGCCCTACAAAGGATAATAGGAGGAAAACACCAATACAAGGAGGGAAACTTCACCCTGGAAAAAGCAAGATAGTAACCTTTCATCAAACCCAAAAGAAGTTAACCATTCAAATTTAAAAAATAACGTCAAAAATGACAGGAAGTAACAATCACTATTCCTTAATATCTCTTAACATCAATGGACTCAATGCCCCAATAAAAAGACATAGAATAACTGACTGGATACGTAAACAGGACCCTACATTTTGCTGCTTACAGGAAACACACCTCAGGGTCAAAGACAAACACTACCTTAGAGTACAAGGCTGGAAGACAATTTTACAAGCAAATGGTCTCAGGAAACAAGCTGGAGTAGCCATTTTAATATCAGATAAAATTGACTTTCAACCCAAAGTCATCAAAAGAGACTCTGAGGGACACTTCTTGCTGGTCAAAGGAAAAATACAACAAGAAGAACTCTCAATCCTGAACATCTATGCTTCAAATGCAAGGGCACCCTCTCTAATAAAAGAAACTTTATTAAAGCTCAAAGCACACATTGCACCTAACACAATAATTGTGGGTGATTTCAACACTGCACTTTCCTCAATGGACCGATCAGGAAAACAGAAACTAAACAGGGACACAATGAAACTAATTGAAGCTTTGGACCAATTAGATTTAACAGATATATATAGAACATTCTATCCTAAAGCAAATGAATATACCATCTTCTCAGCACCTCATGGTACCTTCTCCAAAATCGACCATATAATTGGTCACAAGACAGACCTCAACAAATATAAGAAGATCGAACTAATCCCATGCCTCCTATCAGATCACTATGGAGTAAAAGTGGTCTTCAATAGCAACAAAAACAACAGAAACCCCACATACATGTGGAAACTGAACAATATTCTACTCATTGATACCTTGGTCAAGGAAGAAATAAAGAAAGAAATTAAAGACTTTTTAGAACACAATGAAAATGAAGACAAAACATACCCAACTCTATGGGACACAATGAAAGCAATGCTAAGAGGAAAACTCATAGCCCTGAGTGCCTCCAAAAAGAAAATGGAGAGAGCATACATTACCAGCTTAATGACACACCTGAAAGCCCTGGAACAAAAAGAAGCTATTTCACCCAGGAGGAGTAGAAGGCAGGAAATCATCAAACTGAGGGCTGAAATCAATCAAGTAGAAACAAAGAGAACCATTCAAAGAATAAACAAAACCAGGAGCTAGTTCTTTGAGAAAATCAACAAGAAAGATAAACCCTTAGCCAGACTGACCAAAGGGCACAGAGAAAGTATCCAAATTAACAAACTTAGAAATGAAAAGGGAGATATAACAACGGAAACTGAGGAAATCCAAAAAATTATCAGATCCTACTACAAGAGCCTGTACTCAACACAACTGGAGAATCTGGAGAAAATGGACAATTTCCTTGACAGATACCAAATACCAAAATTAAATCAGGACCAAATAGATCGTCTAAACAGTCCCATAACTCCTAAAGAAATTGAAGGAGTCATAGAAAGTCTTCCAACCAAAAAAAGCACAGGACCAGATGGTTTCAGTGCAGAATTCTATCAGACCTTCAAAGAAGAGTTAACACCAATACTCTTCAAACTATTCCACAAAATAGAAACAGAAGGAACACTACCCAATTCCTTCTACGAAGCCACAATTACGCTGATACCAAAACCACACAAAGATCCAACAAAGAAAGAGAACTTCAGACCAATTTCCCTTATGAACATCGATGCAAAAATACTCAATAAAATTCTTGCCAACCGAATCCAAGAACACATCAAAACGATCATCCACCATGATCAGGTAGGCTTTATCCCAGGAATGCAGGGTTGGTTCAATATACAGATTCAATGCAATACCCATCAAAATCCCAACTCAATTCTTCACAGAGTTAGAAAGAGCAATTATCAAATTCATGTGGAATAACAAAAAACCCAGGATAGCTAAAACTATTCTCAGAAACAAAAGAAAGTCTGGGGGAATCAGTATCCCTGACCTCAAGCAATACTACAGAGCAATCGTGTTAAAAACTGCATGGTATTGGTACAGTGACAGGCAGGAGGATCAATGGAACAGGATTGAAGATCCAGAAATGAACCCCACACCTATGGCCACTTGATCCTCAACAAAGAGTCTGAAAACATCCAATGGAAAAGAGATAGCTTTTTCAACAAATGGTACTGGTTCAACTGGAGGTCAGTATGCAGAAGAATGTGAATTGATCCATCCTTGTCTCCTTGTGCTAAGCTCAAATCCAAATGGATCAATGACATCCACATAAAGCCAGACACTCTGAAGCTAATAGAAAAGAAACTGGGGAAGACCCTTGAGGACATCGGTACAGGGAATAAGTTTCTGAACAGAACACCAATAGCATATGCTCTAAGATCAAGAATTGACAAATGGGACCTCATAAAAGTACAAAGTTTCTGTAAATCAGAACTCTGGAAATCAGTCTGGCGGTTCCTCTGAAAACTGGGCACCTCACTTCCAGAAGATCCTGCTATACCACTCCTGGGCATATACCCAGAGGATTCCCCACCATGTAATAAGGATACATGCTCTACTATGTTCATAGCAGCCCTATTTATAATTGCCAGATGCTGGAAAGAACCCAGGTATCCCTCAACAGAAGAGTGGATGCAAAAAATGTGGTATATCTACACAATGGAGTACTATTCAGCCATTAGAAACAATGAATTCACGAAATTCTTAGGCAAATGGATGGAGCTAGTGAACATCATACTAAGTGAGGTAACCCAGACTCAAAAGGTGAATCATGGTATGCACTCACTAATAAGTGGATATTAACCTAGAAAACTGGAATACCCAAAACATAATCCACACATCAAATGAGGTACAAGAAGAAAGGAGGAGTGGCCCCTTGTTCTGGAAAGACTCAGTGAAGCAGTATTCGGCAAAACCAGAACGGGGAAGTGGGAAGTGGTGGGTGGGAGGACAGGAGGAGAAAAAGGGGCTTACGCGACTTTCAGGGAGTGGGGGGCTAGAAAAGGGGAAATCATTTGAAATGTAAATAAAAAATATATCGAATAAAAAAATCATAGTTCCATATTTGGTGAAGCCTTACTCCCTACCAGAGCTATATCTATTTTGTTCCTTGACTGCCAGGTATTTCATGTTGTTAAGAGGGGGAAAATGTAAAACGACCATTGTGGGACACATATAACTTCAAGATTGGTTTGGTGTGTAGAGAAATATATTAAAACAGCATTTGTCTCTCAGATTCCTTTTTCTCCCTACATACTGTCTCAGGGCAGGGTCAAACTGACTACATACCATGCTATTTTCTGTAGTTTCTGAGGTTTGTTATTATGGAGTTACACAAAAGCTACACTTGCACCCAATCGGAATGAAGGTCAGTTAGGACTATTTCTTGTACTAGCCAAAATATCTTCAGTCAGAGCCCAATATCCAGCAGCACTTTTCTGTCTTTTCTGTATTATGTGAACCTGTGAAATGTTCAAGGTCCTGCCTTATCTTCAGAGTTTGGTCTGCAACACTAATAGATCAGTCTAGTGGTGTGTGCTTTAAAAAAAAACAGGTATGTGACTAATATTTTTGATGTGGTTTTGTGGCTATTCCTGAAATCCATTATTAATATTTACTGCCAGCAAGGACAAAGTCTGGATTCCTGGACATAAACATAGCACTTACCACAGGTATGACAGATTTCTGTTGCAAAGGAAATGCTCTTGGGTTGTTTTATGTCCCTGACTGTACCCATGAGCCGAGCACAATGTTGGGCAAGTAGTACAGTGGAGAGGACACCCAAGTCATTATAGCACTCCAGAGGGGCAGGGTACTCTTCCATAATCAATCTACTCAAGTTGGCTGTGTGCTCCAAGAGGCCCATTAGGATGTGCATGGAGAAATTATTGTCATAGAAGCTCACATTTCTGAGCTGAGAGCAGTGGCTAAGAGCAGATATCTGTGTGTGAACATGTCCTGCATCCATCTATTCCTCGTGGTTTTTCTTTGGTTGATTTTCCTCTATTTTTTATTTTCTTTTTGTTCTATTTTCAAATGACCCTTTTTTTTTTTTTTGCTTTTCCTTTGTTTGATTGATAGCTTGCTTTTTGGGACATGATTTTCATGTGTAACTACTCTGACTGTCCTAGAACTCAGTTTGTAAAATAGGCTGGAACAGCTCATGTAGATAGGTCTGCCTCTTCTTCCTAAGTACTAGGATTAAAGGTATGTTCCACCACCCTGGCTCCTTCGTATTCTTTAGATACGTGTTTGTTTTAAAAAGAGACAGAAAGGGTGTGAATTGAGATGGAAGAGAAGATGGATAGGAACTAAGAGGAGATGGGGGTTGAAAATATGTAATGAGAGCTGGGGGCAGTGGTGGTGCATACCTTTAATCCCAGCACTTGGGAGGCAGAGGCAGGCAGCTTTCTGAGTTCAAGGCCAGCCTGGTCTACAAAGTGAGTTCCAGGACAGCCAGGGCTATACAGAGTATCCCTGTCTTGAAAAACCAAAAGAAGAAGAAGAAGAAGAAGAAGAAGAAGAAGAAGAAGAAGAAGAAGAAGAAGAAGAAGAAGAAGAAGAAGAGGAAGAGGAAGAGGAAGAGGAAGAGGAAGAGGAAGAGGAAGAGGAAGAAAGAAAGAAAGAAAGAAAGAAAAGAAGAGAAGAGAAAAGAAAAGAAAAGAAAAGAAAAAGAAAATATGTAATCAGAATATACTGTATGAAAAAATACTTTTTCAATATATGAAAAACACAAAGATGGACTGGAAGATGACTAAGCAGACAAGAGCACTGGATGTTCTTACAGAGAACTAAAGGTCATTTTCCTGTATCCACAGAGAAGCTCCCAAATATCTGTAAACCCATTTATGAACCTAACTTCTGATGTCTATAGGACATATACAGTATACATGATGCAAAGCTAAAAAGATTAAAATAAATAGTTTAAAAATTATGTAAATCTCCTTTTGAATTTTTATATGATTTATTATCTTGTATTTTACCTGTATTAGTGTGTTGCCTGCAGGTATATTTGTGTGAAGGTATTGGGTCCCCTGGAATTGGAATCACAGACAGTTTTGAGCCATAATATGTGTGCTACAAATGAACCCAAGTCCTCTGAAAGCACAGCCCATGCTCGTAACTGCTTATCCATCTCTCCAGCCCCTATTATATGACTCTTAAGGAAACAACCATAAAGGACCAGCTTGGCACATTGTCTAAAGATGGCGCCATGAAGAATGGGAGCTACACAGGGTAAAGGCTCACACTTCATAAGGAGGCACAGACATGATCATATCTAGTTTGAGCTTTCTGTGTGAGATCTACAGAGCAGAAGCGAAGCATGCTTGTGTAGAGACAAATATGGTAACCCTTCCAACCATGCTGAGATCATTTATTCGTGTGGAACTTCATGACTTGTGTTGCCATGGTAATTATTCATGGTTTAAGGCTTGCTGAGGAATCTTAGTGTCAGAAGTTTTCTATGTGGTCTGACCAGTTGAGTTTGTCTGAACGTTAGAAACTCTCTGTGAGATCTACAGAGGGTAAGGAAAACTTGGGTAAAGATAAATGACTCATATTGCCATGTGATTTTTTTCAGGCCTGAATGTTTCAAGCTGAGTAAACATTTGTGCAATAATGAGGGTTGTCATTTGTGTGTGAGCGCCACGGCCTGGTTGGTTCCTGTTACTGCAGGATGTATATTTTTTCTTCCAGGTCTGAGTGGTGACACATCCATCTTCTGTCAGTGCCACCATCTGGTTGGTTCTTGTTATTACAGGTGACTGTTGTGTTCTCTTTTATGGTTTTGGTTTTTCTTCCTGGGTGTCTCTGGTCACAGAAGGGGTGGTCCCACATCCGTCTTCTATGAGTGCCACCTTCTGGTTGGTTCTTCTTACTACAGACTGTATTTTTTTCTGGTTTGATGAATTTGTTTTTGTGACTGGTTGTGGTTAGGATGTATCTTAGAGCAGAGGCTATGGCAGGACCAGGAGCCAGCCTGAGCTTCAGTTTGGGTGTGCCTGGGCTTGGGGGAGCCAAGATATGACTACAAAGCTGCACCTTTTCCTGTGGGAGTACACCACTTTCTGGTTATCTTTCCTTTCTGCCTAATAAAGAGAGAAATTTGGATTTGTGCTTTTGGGTGTTACAGAGAGGTTCTTTTTCATGAGTATTACTAGTATTACTTTCTAGTTGTTTCTTGTCACTGCTCAGTAGACAGGGAATGTTTTGTGTTTTATATGTTATATTTGTGATTTTCTTTTTTTTTCTTCTTGGAACTCACTCTGCTGTAGACCAGGCTGGCTGTGAACTCAGAAATCTGCCTGCCTCTGCCTCCCACAGTGCTGGGATTACAGGCATGTGCTACAGGCATGTGCTACCACCGCCTGCCCTATATTTGTGATTTTCATTATAAGATGACTTTGACTAGTGACTTGGACAGGTGATTTTGACGTGGAGAGAGTGACTTCATTTTTTAATTTGATGGATGTATTAAAATTAGACAGGTTACCTCTATCATACTCTACAGGTTCCCTTCACCACAGAAGCTTCGAAGCTGGGGCCTCTGGCAATGTGAGTGATTTCCCCTTATTTGCCCAGATTGAGATTTTAACATTATTGAAGGTAAGGAGAGGCTCTTGGTCTATCATCAGGCTCTGCTGGAAGGTCTCAATGCAGTCACAGATGGCCCACAAATTTGGCCATAGTGTATGATATTCAACAATAAAAGACTTTTAGAGTGGGTTATGGAGGCATTTCAACAATACATGTCCATGGACACTAAATTATTAGAAGCAAAGGTAGCTATCACTCTAACTTTTATTAGAAGACTATAAGAGAAACCTAAAGCAAATGTACTCAGAAAAAGATGGTAAATGGTCCCTACAGATCAAAAGTGCCCCTAGCTAAGTCCAGGGTAACCCTAAGAGTCAAAGGAAAAGCAACCAACTTTTTTGTTGATAATGAATTAGGTTCAACACTCTGTCTTACTAAAGCCTGACAATAAAGTTCCTTCATCCATTTATAAATTACTTCCTCGTGACAACAGATAAAGAACAAAAAACCAAGATGTCTTATATGCCTTGAAAAACTGGGACAATTAAGACTCCAATAAAAAGGCTTTACTCTGTCAACTAGAGGTGATGTCCCTAGAACCAAGGATAAATACTCAAAAATGGAGCCCTGCACATTAGACAGTGGCTAATGTGTCACCAATTGGCAGAAGTTGGAACCAACCCTGTTTACACCTCAGTGCAGCAATGACCTCCCGGAAAAGATGATCCCAGAATGACTCATTACCAGCCTATTTTCTTAAATGCTCCAAGGTTAACTTTCAGCTGCCCAGTTGCCTGACCCTGCCCTCGATGGGCCTCTGCATGACTGCTCAGATGGATGCAGAGGTTACATGGTTCACCAATGGCAACAGCCTCATTCAGGATGAAAGGAGGTACGCTGGAGCAGCAGTGGTCTGAGACAGCCAGAGGGCAGAGCCACTCCTGGCAGAAATGACAGCCCAGAAAACTGAACTAGCAAATATGGCCAAGGCCTAGAGCTTAAAAGAGGCAAGAGACACAGATGGCCAGAGTGCCTTTGCTAATACTTATTTCTCTGGGGCTATTTATAAGTGAGAAAGGCCTATAGACAGCAGAAAAAAGGACTATCAAAAATAAAGAGGAAATACTCTCCACAAGAAGGGCTCTATAGGGGCCTAAAAAGTTGGCTATCACTCACTGTCAAGGACTAAACTCTATCCCACAGGGAAACAAGACATCCTGGTGGGAGGTCCTAGAAATCTTGCCTCTTGTGCCCTTGAATACGCTAGACCCAGGAGATCCCACACTTTCTGACCAGACATAAGATGTGAACTGGGCCAAAACTGGCCCATTTCTCAGTTTCATAACAAATGATGGAGTATGCCTATTTAAAAACAGCTGAAATTGTTAAAAACTATAAAGTCTGTCAATTGACTAGTGTAATTGACAATGAGAAAAACCCTGGTACTCAATACTTTATCCCCAAGCCAAGAGTTTATGAGGAAACGGACTCTATAGAGGTAAAATCAAAAAATTCAGACACAAAAAAATATACCTTTACATGATAGATTGAGAATTTCCCAACTAAGCATGCATGAGAATGTAGAAATGGTAACAAAGAAACTACTAAATGAAATTCTTCCAAGATATTTTTTAAGTTTATAGGGTCAGATAATGGACCTACATTTGTGTCCCAGGTAAGTTAGACATTAGCTAATATTCTGGGGATTGATTGGAAATTTCATTGTGCCCAAATTCAGGATAAGTAAAGAAGATAAATAGAACCCTAAAAAAGACCTGTTTGCAGTTGAAGAAGACCCTGGCCAGCAGGAGGAATTCAGCTTCAAAACTCATTCCTATCTCCCACAGATGGGCCCATACCCATGCCTCAGTGACACCACAAAGACATAGCCCTGTTACTGTTTTCATGAAGCTTCAGAAAGTCCCATGATTCACCTTACACCAGTCAGAATGGCTAAGATTAAAAATTCAGGAGATAGCAGGTGTTGGAGAGGGTGTGGAGAAAGAGGAACACTCCTCCACTGCTGGTGGGGTTGCAAATTGGTACAACCACTCTGGAAATCAGTCTGGCGGTTCCTCCGAAAACAGGGCACCTCACTTCCAGAAGATCCTGCTATACCACTCCTGGGCATATACCCAGAGGATTCCCCGCCATGTAATAAGGATACATGCTCTACTATGTTCATAGCAGCCCTATTTATAATTGCCAGGTGTTGGAAAGAACCCAGGTATCCCTCAACAGAAGAGTGGATGCAAAAAATGTGGTATATCTACACAATGGAGTACTATTCAGCCATTAGAAACAACGAATTCATGAAATTGTTAGGTAAATGGATGGAGCTAGAGAACATCATACTAAGTGAAGTAACCCAGACTCAAAAGATGAATCATGGTATGCACTCACTAATAAGTGGATATTAACCTAGAAACCTAGATTACCCAAAACATAATCCACACATCAAATGAGGTACAAGAAGAAAGGAAGAGTGGCCCCTTGTTCTGGAAAGACTCAATGAAGCAGTATTCAGCAAAACCAGAACGGGGAAGTGGGAAGGGGTGGGTGGGAGGACAGGGGGAGAGAAGGGGGCTTACGGGACTCTTTGGGAGTGGGGAAATCATTTGAATTGTAAATAAAAATATATCGAATAAAAAAAAGATTCAAAAAAAAAAAAAAAAAGAAAGTCCCATGATTGAGACTTCTACTTAAAAGAGAAATGGGGGATGAGATTTTTTTTAAATTCAGTCTCCATTTTAGAGAACCTGACCTAAGTTTGAAGTCAGGTAAATTTATAGTCTAGCATTAGTTCCCAAGTTGCCCCCTAACAAAACCAGAGCCTAGATCCAGTCTAGGATAATCCCCAACAAGACCAGAGTTTTCATGTTACACCCTCGACAAGACCAGTGTCTCCAGGTCATTTCCACCACAAAGCTGCACCCCAGGTTACAAGTCAAATGACCACCAATGCAGAGGGGAGCAGAAGTTAAGTTTATGATATGACTTCCAGCACCAGCCAATTATGTTAAAGACCACAGTAGCTTTCCAATTACATGCTTGCAAATGTAATGTGAGTTACATCAGATTGGCTCTTGTGTGTGTTTTAGGGGACAACTAAGATTTCCCTGGAACAATATTACAAGCTCTGAATGTCAGAGCCATAACACTCTGGATTGTTGGTAATCAAGTACCATGGACAGGGCCTGTGACTCATTAAAGTCAGCCAGTGTTCTGCTATCCTACAGGGTTCTCAAGTTCAAAATCCACAAACATCTGTGCCAAGTTATTTCACTAATCCTAATTTAGGGTTAGAGGATTTCGAAAAGAACATGTCTTTGTTGTACACGTATCCTGTTCCAATGGGTTGGGACATGTTCAACTGTGGCAGGGGACTTGCCTTGTCTAATATTCCTAGCTTCCAGAAGGGGACTTTCTAACATTCATATCTTAACTGACCAACCAGGATGTCAGTTACCCAAAAACATTTCTCCCTCTGCCAAGTAAGATGTCAGTTGCTAGGGAAGTCCAGGGAACTTACACTTAACTGGACCACTACTCAAAATGAAAATCTTATTCCAAATACTTTTTTATGTGAATATGGGTATCTCTCTTATGTTGGGGTCCATCCCAGGAGCAGTTTATCAAGGGAAATACTATAAAAGCTTTTGTAACTATACAAAACAGATCTGACTTCTATCATGATACTTTTCTGATGGCACAGAACATAACAATATATAATCAATTTTGGTGTTAGAAAGTTTCCTAGAAATAGCAAAAACATATGATACAGTTTCATTACACTTCTCAGACAAGCCAACTGTAGTGGCTATTCCTTGCTGTCAACTGGACTATATCTGGAATGAACTACAATCCAGAATTGGAAGGCTCACCTATGATCCTAATCTGAAGGCTCAGAGATACAAGTTTCAGATCTGGATCTTAGCATGGAGATCTTGAAGCCTAGTGACTAGGAATTCCAGAAGATTAAGACAAGGAGATCTCAGCCTGGCAGTGGTGGCACATGCCTATAAACCCAGCACTCTAGGAGGCAGAGGCAGGCAGATTTATGAGTTCCAGGCCAGCCTAGTCTACAAAGTGAGTTCCAGGACAGCCTGGGCTATACAGAGAAACCCTGTCTTAGAAAAAAACCCCAAATCCAAAAACAAACAAACAAACAAAAAAAAAAAAACATGGAGTTTAAGATCATCTGGGATTAAAGGCATGGTGGCACACGTCTTTAATCTGAGCCACACCCTCTGATGGAGGCCTACATAAAGATGTTGGAAGAAGACTCAGTCTTCCTTGCCTGCTTGCCTTATAGGACTGAGCAACTGCTAGATCCTTGGACTTCCATCCACAGCTGCTGCTGACCATTGTTGGGGAGTTGGACTACAGGCTGTAAGTCATCAACAAATTCCCTAACTCTATAGAGACTAACCATATGTTCTGTGACTCTAGAGAACACTGACTAATACACCAGGTAACAGTTACCTGGGCCTTAAATTCTATCTAGGTCTTTATATTTTACCTGGGTGTGAAGAATGTGTTGGTAGAGTAGCGAAAATGTAGATTTGGGAGCACTAGAACCTGAAGTGAGTTCTCTCCTTACACCTGTGGGTCCCATTGCGGAATTCAGGCTTGATAGAAAGTGCCTTTGGCCACTGCGCCATTTTGTTTTCTTTTCTTTTTTCTTTTCTTTTTTTTTCTTTTTTCTTTTTTCTTTTCTTTTTTTCTTTTTTTCTTTTTTCTTTTTTTGGCTTTTTAAAACAGGGCTTCTCTATGTAACTCTGGGTGTCCTGGAACTCACTCTGTAGACCAGGCAGGCCTCAAACTCAGAAATCTGCCTGTCTCTGCCTCCCATGTACTGGGATTAAGGCATGCACCACCACCACACAGCTTAATGTGTTTTCTTAGAAAAGACTTTTTTTCATTTTTGTTTTTAGATTTTGGAGACAGAGATCCTGTTTAACAGACCTGGCTGTCCTCCCAGAACTTCAGGCTAGGTCAAACTCAGAGATCCATCTACCACTACCTCCTTAATGCTGGTATTAAAGGCGTGTAGTAGAACCTCCCAGCTAAACTAGATTTTTGGGTTTTTGTTTGTTTTGGTTTGGTTTTTCAGAGAGTCTTTCTCTACTTTAGAGCCCTCCCTGTCCCACACTACATTTTGTAGATCAGTCTGGGCCCTGAAGATCCACCTTCCTCTGCCTGAAGGTGCTGGGATTAAAGTCAGGAACCACCCCACCCAGCTGTGGTTTAATTCTAAAACAGATCCTTCCTCCCTAGGCTTCACTGCTTAATAATTAGCTACTTAGATAAGGCTAGCCTTGAACTTACTGAACCAAAGGTCTACCTTTGCCTCCAGAATGCAGGGATTAATGGAGTTTGTCACCATTCTACTTACAGATTTATTTCTGTTTCAGAATTGTTCTCTATCTTTTGCTGTTTTACTGCATATATGAACCACCACATGCATGCCTGGTGCCCAAGAAGGTCAGAAAGAGGCTTCAGACTCCAAGGAACTGGAGTCACAAATCATTTCAAGCCATCATGTGAGTGCTGGGAATAGAAGATTAACAGGTGCTCATTATTAGGGAGCTAACTCCTCAGCACAGGTCCCACCCCTGATTTAATCCTGAGCAAGCATGCTGGCCTAATCCTACCTGACACAGTATCTCTTTTCCTGCACCCAAGGGCAGCATTTCCATTTTTCTTTGGGTCTATTTTGAAATGTCGCGATTATAAGGCTCAGACTATCCTTCTATTTACAATATGGCTGAGTATGGCCATGAATTGATACTCCTGCTTCAAATTCTTGAATTGAGAGACTCTAGGTATGGCTGTCTTGCTTACAGCATGTGGTGCTGGAGAGAGGACTCCCTGTATACCGGGTAGCTCTCTAGAAACTGAATACACTCCCAGCACCCTGGGACAAGTTTAATGGAATGAAGACATGCTCCTGCCTCCACCTTTGTGTAGGTGCTGCTTCTGTTTATTTAAAAAAGCATTCAATTCTGTCCTTGAGCTACAGATCATATTCCAGATTATTAAAAACTGTTTGTCCGGGCGGCGGCGGCGGCAGCAGCGGCAGCAGTGGCTGCTCCAGCTGAAGGGCCATCAGCAGTGGAACCAAGGCGTCACAGGGACCAGTTAGGCCCTGCGCCCACGACCACTGACCTTCGCTGACCAGCCGGACAGCAAGCAGCAGCTGCAGTTGTGCGGCGCCTTTCCTGCACGGAGGCCACTTCAGAACTCGGCCTCCCACCAGTCAGGAGAGGAGGATCCATCTTGGTTCCGTACTCCAGGAATCGGACAGACTGAGGTACACAAACATAATCCGAGGCCAACACCGCGGTGGTCTGAGCCCGACGGGCGTTGGCCTGCACCCAGGCCCTGGGCGGGTCGGGGGGCCATCGGGGTGCCAACCCAACCAGGAGGTTTTTTGCCCAGGCCTGCGAGCGCGCCGCCGCCATTTTGCCTGCAGGACGACAGAGAGCTCAGGCGGGCAGACCTGTAACAGGCATAGCCTAAGGCTAACAAAGCGGGGGTCCAGGCCCCAAAAGGCACAGGACTGACCCCAAGAACTGGGCGGCTTGGTGGGCCATCTGTGAGTCAACCCGCCCAGGTGATTGTTAGCAAAGCAGACTCTCCCGGCGCTTTCAGGGAGCGCGGGCGCACACGCCCGCCATCCTAGTCACCTGGCAAACCCAATTAACAGTCAAAGCCGTAGGGGAACTTTGCTCGGACCTTGGCCTCCCAGGCTTTTGCCTGGACTCAGGGACTGGGCGGCCAGGCTAACCTTGTGTGCGATAGCCCGGTTGGCAGATCGGCTGCCCAGCGGAGTGAGCGGAACTCAGGGGAGGTCACAGTAGCATACACCGTCGGCACTCCCTGGGAGTGCACACGGGCTCCATCTGCTCCACAGACACAATCTGGGGCAAGGCCTCAGGCAGAAGCCCTTAGCTCTGCTCTCTCCGCTTCCGGATCCAGATCAGTCTGGGCGGCAGCATTACATCTCCAAGTCCTGCAAGTGGCTAGCTGGGCTTCCGGGCGGCCAGCTGGGAGAAGTCAGTGTGCTCCAGTGAATCCAGCAGGCCCCAGCGGGAGCCTTCGGGTGCCTGCTTTGGGATCTGAACAGCCTGGGCAGCAGCACACTGTCTACAAGCAGTGCAGGAGGTAAGCTGTGCACCAGAGGCCAACTGGGAAGGGGCAGCTTGCACTGGTGAGTCCAGCACTGACAAGATAAACTAACACCAGTGAGATCTAGATGGCAAAAGGCAAACGCAGGAACGTCACTAACAGAAATCAAGGCAATATGGCAACATCTGAACCCAATTCTCCTCTACCAACATGCCCGGGATACCCCATCACACCAGTAAAACAAGATTTGGATTTAAAATCACTGGTCATGATGCTGGTACAGGAACACATGAAGGTCATACATAAAGAAATTCAGGAGACAATGGATCAAAAGGTAGAAGCCCTTGCAAGGGAAACACAAAAATCATTGAAAGAAATCCAGGAGAATACAAAAGCCAACAAGGAGGAAATGCAAAAAACACTTAAAGAAATACAGGAGAACTTTGCTCAACAGGCTGAGGTCATGAAAGACGAAACACAAAAATCTCTTAAAGAAATACAGGAGAACTTTGGTCAACAGGCTGAGCTCATGAAAGAGAAAACACAAAAATCTCTTAAAGAATTACAGGAAAACACAAACATGCAAGTGAAGGAGCTAAGCAAAACCATCCAGGATCTAAAATCAGAAGTAGAAACAACTAAGAAAACTCAAAGGGAGACAACTTTGGAGATAGAAAGCCTTGGGAAGAAATCAGGGGACAGAGATACAAATATCAACAACAGAATACAAGAGATAGAAGAAAGAATCTCAGATGCTGAAGATTCCATAGAAACCATGGACTCAACAGTTAAAGAAAATGCAAAATGCAAAAAGCTTGTAACCCAAAATATCCAGGAAATCCAGGACACAATGAGAAGACCAAACCTAAGGATTATAGGCATAGAGGAGAGTGAAGATTTACAACTTAAAGGGCCAGCAAATATCTTCAATAAAATTATGGAAGAAAACTTCCCTAACCTAAAGAGAGAGATGCCCATGAATATACAAGAAGCCTACAGAACTCCAAACAGACTGGACCAGAACAGAAATACTTCCCGTCACATAATAATCAAAACACCAAATGTTCTAAACAAAGAAAGAATACTAAAGGCAGTAAGAGAAAAAGGCCAAGTAACATATAAAGGAAGACCTATCAGAATCACAGCAGACTTTTCACCTGAGACTATGAAGGCTAGAAGGTCCTGGGCAGATCTCATGCAGACTCTAAGAGAACACAAATGCCAACCAAAACTACTATATCCAGCAAAACTCTCAATCACCATAGATGGAGAAACTAAGATATTTCATGACAAAACCAAGTTTACCCAATATCTATCCACAAACCCGGCCCTAAAAAGGATAATAGGAGGACAACACCAATACAAGGAGGGAAACGTCACCCTGGAAAAAGCAAGATAGTAACCTTTCATCAAACCCAAAAGAAGTTAAGCATTCAAATTTAAAAAATAACGTCAAAAATGATAGGAAGTAACAATCACTATTCCTTAATATCTCTTAACATCAATGGACTTAATGCCCCAATAAAAAGACACAGACTAACTGAATGGATACGTAAACAGGACCCTACATTTTGCTGCTTACAGGAAACACACCTCAGGGTCAAAGACAAACACTACCTTAGAGTAAAAGGCTGGAAGACAATTTTACAAGCAAATGGTCTCAGGAAACAAGCTGGAGTAGCCATTTTAATATCAGATAAAATTGACTTTCAACCCAAAGTCATCAAAAGAGACCCTGAGGGACACTTCTTGCTGGTCAAAGGAAAAATACAAAAAGAAGAACTGACAATCCTGAACATCTATGCCCCAAATGTAAGGGCACCCTCTTTTGTAAAAGAAACTTTATTAAAACTAAAAGCACACATTGCACCTAACACAATAATTGTGGGTGACTTCAACACTGCACTTTCCTCAATGGACCGATCAGGAAAACAGAAACTAAACAGGGACACAATGAAACTAATTGAAGCTTTGGACCAATTAGATTTAACAGATATATATAGAACATTCTATCCTAAAACAAAAGAATATACCTTTTTCTCAGCACCTCATGGTACCTTCTCCAAAATCGACCATATAATTGGTCACAAGACAGACCTCAACAAATATAAGAAGATCGAACTAATCCCATGCCTCCTATCTGATCACTATGGAGTAAAAGTGGTCTTCAATAGCAACAGAAACAACAGAAAGCCCACATACACGTGGAAACTGAACAATACTCTACTCAATGATACCTTGGTCAAGGAAGAAATAAAGAAAGAAATTAAAGACTTTTTAGAACACAATGAAAATGAAAACACAACATACCCAAATCTATGGGACACAATGAAAGCAGTGCTAAGAGGAAAACTCATAGCCCTGAGTGCCTCCAAAAAGAAAATGGAGAGAGCATACATTACCAGCTTAATGACACACCTGAAAGCCCTGGAACAAAAAGAAGCTATTTCGCCCAGGAGGAGTAGAAGGCAGGAAATCATCAAACTCAGGGCCGAAATCAATCAAGTAGAAACAAAGAGAACCATACAAAAAATCAACAATACCAGGAGCTGGTTCTTTGAGAAAATCAACAAGATAGATAAACCCTTAGCCAGAATGACCAAAGGGCACAGAGAAAGTATCCAAATTAACAAACTTAGAAATGAAAAAGGAGATATAACAACGGAAACTGAGGAAATCCAAAAAATCATCAGATCCTACTACAAGAGCCTATACTCAACACAACTGGAGAATCTGGAGGAAATGGACAATTTCCTTGACAGATACCAAATACCAAAATTAAATCAGGAACAACTAGACCATCTAAACAGTCCCATAATGCCTAAAGAAATAGAAGGAGTCATAGAAAGTCTTCCAACCAAAAAAAGCACAGGACCAGATGGCTTCAGTGCAGAATTCTACCAGACCTTCAAAGAAGAGTTAACACCAATACTCTTCAAACTATTCCACAAAATAGAAACAGAAGGAACACTACCCAATTCCTTCTACGAAGCCACAATTACGCTGATACCAAAGCCACACAAAGATCCAACAAAGAAAGAGAACTTCAGACCAATTTCCCTTATGAACATCGATGCAAAAATACTCAATAAAATACTTGCCAACCGAATCCAAGAACACATCAAAACGATCATCCACCATGATCAAGTAGGCTTTATCCCAGGAATGCAGGGTTGGTTCAATATACGGAAATCCATCAATACAATCCACTACATAAACAAACTCAAAGAACAAAACCACATGGTCATTTCATTGGATGCTGAAAAAGCATTTGACAAAATTCAGCATCCCTTCATGCTTAAAGTCTTGGAGAGAACAGGAATTCAAGGCCCATACCTAAACATAGTAAAAGCAATATACAGCAAACCGGTAGCCAGCATCAAACTAAATGGAGAGAAACTTGAAGCAATCCCACTGAAATCAGGGACCAGACAAGGCTGCCCCCTTTCTCCTTATCTTTTCAATATTGTACTTGAGGTACTAGCTCGGGCAATTCGACAACATAAGGAGGTCAAAGGGATACAAATTGGAAAGGAAGAAGTCAAACTATCATTATTTGCAGACGACATGATCGTCTACCTAAGTGACCCAAAGAACTCCACTAGAGAGCTCCTACAGCTGATAAACAACTTCAGCAAAGTGGCAGGTTATAAAGTCAACTCAAGCAAATCAGTGGCCTTCCTATACTCAAAGGATAAGCAGGCTGAGAAAGAAATTAGGGAAATGACCCCCTTCACAATAGCCACAAACAGTATAAAGTATCTTGGGGTGACTCTTACCAAACATGTGAAAGATCTGTATGACAAGAACTTCAAGACTCTGAAGAAAGAAATGGAAGAAGACCTCAAAAAATGGGAAAACCTCCCATGCTCATGGATCGGCAGAATCAATATAGTTAAAATGGCCATTTTGCCTAAAGCACTATACAGATTCAATGCAATACCCATCAAAATCCCAACTCAATTCTTCACAGAGCTAGAAAGAGCAATTATCAAATTCATCTGGAACAACAAAAAACCCAGGATAGCTAAAACTATTCTCAGCAACAAAAGGAAATCTGGGGGAATCAGTATCCCTGACCTCAAGCAATACTACAGAGCAATAGTGTTAAAAACTGCATGGTATTGGTACAGTGACAGACAGGAGGATCAATGGAACAGGATTGAAGATCCAGAAATGAACCCACACACCTATGGCCACTTGATCCTCGACAAAGAGGCTGAAAACATCCAATGGAAAAAAGATAGCCTTTTCAACAAATGGTGCTGGTTCAACTGGAGGTCAGCATGCAGAAGAATGCGAATTGATCCATCCTTGTCTCCTTGTACTAAGCTCAAATCCAAATGGATCAAGGACCTCCACATAAAGCCAGACACTCTGAAGCTAATAGAAAAAAAACTGGGGAAGACCCTTGAGGACATCGGTACAGGGAGAAAGTTTCTGAACAGAACACCAATAGCGTATGCTCTAAGAGCAAGAATTGACAAATGGGACCTCATAAAATTACAAAGTTTCTGTAAGGCAAAGGACACCATCAAGAGGACAAATCGGCAACCAACAAATTGGGAAAAGATCTTCACCAATCCTACATCAGATAGAGGGCTAATATCCAATATATATAAAGAACTCAAGAAGTTAGACTCCAGAAAACCAAACAACCCTATTAAAAAATGGGGTACAGAGTTAAACAAAGAATTCTCACCTGAAGAACTTCGGATGGCGGAGAAGCATCTTAAAAAATGCTCAACTTCATTAGTCATTAGGGAAATGCAAATCAAAACAACCCTAAGATTTCATCTTACACCAGTCAGAATGGCTAAGATTAAAAATTCAGGAGACAGCAGGTGTTGGAGAGGGTGTGGAGAAAGAGGAACACTCCTCCACTGCTGGTGGGGTTGCAAATTGGTACAACCACTCTGGAAATCAGTCTGGCGGTTCCTCCGAAAACTGGGCACCTTACTTCCAGAAGATCCTGCTATACCACTCCTGGGCATATACCCAGAAGACTCCCCACCATGTAATAAGGATACAAGTTCTACTATGTTCATAGCAGCCCTATTTGTAATTGCCAGATGCTGGAAAGAACCCAGGTATCCCTCAACAGAAGAGTGGATGCAAAAAATGTGGTATATCTACACAATGGAGTACTATTCAGCCATTAGAAACAATGAATTCATGAAATTCTTAGGCAAATGGATGGAGCTAGAGAATATCATACTAAGTGAGGTAACCCAGACTCAAAAGGTGAATCATGGTATGCACTCACTAATAAGTGGATATTAACCTAGAAAACTGGAATACCCAAAACATAATCCACACATCAAATGAGGTACAAGAAGAAAGGAGGAGTGGCCCCTGGTTCTGGAAAGACTCAGTGAAACAGTATTCAGCAAAACCAGAACGGGGAAGTGGGAAGGGGTGGGTGGGAGGACAGGGGAAGAGAAGGGGGCTTGCGGGACTTTCGGGGAGTGGGGGGGCTAGAAAAGGGGAAATCATTTGAAATGTAAATAAATTATATCGAATAATAAAAAAAAAATCAAAAAAAAAAAAACTGTTTGTCCAAAATCCAGTGACAATAATATCTCTGAATGATTTTATGTCTATTATCAGCAACAGATTAAGCCCTGATCTGAGGCAAATCAGACTGATTTTAATCATATGAATAAAATTCACTCAGGAATAGTGATTCAAACCAGTAATACGAGCAGGAAGAAGGATGCTAAGGCAAGCGGATTGCTAGAATTTAGATTTCTAAAGCAGGCTTAGCTTCAGAGCAAGACCCAATCCTGTCATACAAAACCCAAATTATGTAATAATTAAGCAAATGAAAGGAAAATACACAAATTAAGTGATTTGTTGTTAATTAATAAGTGAAATGTTTGAAAGTTGGTGTGGTGTGGAGGTATTCTCACTGTCAGTTGTGACTCAATCAGTGAAATGGATGTTATGAATAGAATTAAAAGGGTGGAGTTTAAAGATCTAATCCAATTCCAGTTTGTGTTTCGAGACTTGTCTGCAATAGGGAGTGGTAGGTAGAGAGATATATAAAGGCTTCAGTGGAGACATAGATAATATTCAGAGACCTGGAGCCTGGATAACTGCCTGGTTCAGCTGTGACTCAGAGACCTGGAACAGATATGTAATGATTTTTCCCTTCAGTCATGCAGTTTGATGTAGGGAAGTTTAGACTCCAGGATAGGACTAAAATTTTAATTTCTGTCTCTTTAGAGGAACACATTGAAGACCTTGGGTTTCATTCCAAATGAAATTTTAACTTCATCTCCAATATATTTCTATGATAGCTTGTATATTTCATTAGTGTTCTTCATGTAATTCTTTTGAAACAAGTATGCTCTATGATGTTGGCCATGTGACTCTGGGTAAGGTAGAAATCAGATCATCCTGACTAACATGTTCCTTCCTGTTTCCCTTCACTGAAATGATAATCTTTACTTATTTATGTGAGACCCTGGCTCACACTGTAGACCTGTAGACCATCTATTTATCTTTGATCTCCTTCAACTCCCTATAGCTGGAATGACACTTGTGATATACTCATATGTATTTCCTTAGGTTTTTCATCATTTATACCAAATTTAGTTTTTTGGATATGATCTGCTTTTTTATAGGATATTTTCTTTATTTACATTTCAAATGGTATTCCCTTTCCCGGTTTCCCCACTCCAGGAAACTCCCTACCCTATCCTCCCTCCCCCTGCTTCTATGAAGATGTTCCTCCACCCACCCTTCTCCCACCTCCCTGCCCTCAATTCCCCTACATGGGACAGCCTTTGATCCTTCAAAGGACCAAAGACCTCTCCTCCCATTGATGCCTGATTAGGCAATCCTGCTACATATGCAGCTAGAGCCATGTGTACTCCTTGGCTGACGGCTTAATTTCTGGTAGCTCTGATGGCTCTGGTTGGTTGATATTGTTGTTCTTCCTATGAGGTTGCAAACCCCTGTAGCTCCTCAGTCCTTTCTCTAACTCCTTCACTGGGGACCCGTGCTCAGTCCAAAGGTTGGCTGTGAGAATCTGCCTCTGTGTTTGTAAGGCTCTAGCATGGCCTCTCAGGAGATAGCCATATGAGGCTCCTTTCAGCAAGCATTTCTTGGCAGCCATAATAGTGCTGGGGTTTGGTGACTGTATATGGGATGATTCCCCAGGTGGAACAGTCTCTGGATGGCCTTTCCTTCAGTCTTTGCTCTACACTTTAACTCCATATTTGTTCCTGTAAGTATTTTGTCCCTCTTCTCAAAAGAAGCACCCATACTTTGGTCTTCCTTCTTCTTGAGCTTCATGTGGTCTGTGAATTGTATCTTGAGTATTGGGAGCTTTCAGGCTAATATCTATCTATCAGAGTGCATACAATGTGTGCTCTTTTGTGTTTGGGTTACTTCACTCAGGATGATGTTTTCTAATCAAATCCATGTGCCTAAGAATTTCATGAATTCATCATTTTTAATAGCTGAGTAGCACTCCATTGTGTTAATGTACCACATTTTCTGTATCCATTCCACTGTTGAAGGACATCTGTGTCCTTTCCAGCTTCTGTCTATTACAAATAAAGCTGCTATGAACATAGTGGTACAGGTGTCCTTATTACACATTGGAGCATCTTCTGGATGTATGCCCAGGTATAGCTGGGTCCTCAGGTAGTACTATGTGAAATTGTCTGAGGAACCACCATACTGATTTCCAGAGCACAATGTCCAATTTCATTTTTCCATCTTTCATTCATTCTATTTTTTTTCTAAGAAAGGTTCACACATTAAAATATTTTGACCTGAAAATTATGTATCCATTTGAGTAATAGAGAGGCACCCATGATGTCAGTGTTGAAGCCTGTCTTTATACCACCATTTTAGGATGAAGAGATAAATTGATGTCTCTGCATTGCCAGAGCAGTACCTCAGAAGCTTAGAGGTTGATGAGATGGTGAAGAAATTTTATAAACTTTGTCTTGAAAGTGTATTCTTTTCTGACTCCTTCCCCAGGATCCTTCTGACCAGAAAACTTAAATGATGAGTGTTCAGACCCCACCCACACTACAGAAGCTGGCAATTCAGACTTTGATGAAAGATGAGGCTTTGGCCATGTCCTCTCTACAGGAGCTGCCCCCTGGGCTCTTCCCAGAACTGTTCAAGGAGGCCTTCTCTGGCAGACACATCAAGCTCATGGTGGCAATGGTGGCAGCCTGGCCTTTTCCCTGTCTTTGTGTGGGGGCATTGATGAATATCCCTAACCTAGAAACATTTCAGTCTGATTGCATGTCATAGAGATGCAACTGAAAAGAGAGGTCCACCCCAGGTAAGGAGTAACCAAGTACTGTAGAATGGAGCACTTGGAGTATACAGTGGATATTGTCAGGGAGATTAACTTGGTTATAAGTGGATCATATGCTTCTGATGGCATCATCATACAGGGATATGTGGCTTGTGAAATCTATTGTTGACTTGCACTGAGGACAGTTGGATATGGATTAGAGTTAAATAGGGATTACAGTGGCTATTACCTTTAAGTAGAATGAGCTCATAACCACTAATAATGTATCTAAGTACAAATAAAATGTATCTCTTTTTTTTTGTTTTTTCAAAACAGGGTATCTCTGTGTAGCCCTGGCTGTCTTTGAATTCACTTTGTAGACCAGGCTGGCCTCAAGCTCATAAATCTGCCTGCCTCTGCCTCCCAAGTGCTGGGATTAAAGATGTGCACCACCACCGCCCAGCAATAAAATGTATCTTAGTGAAAAAAAAGTAATTGAGTATACAGAATCCTGGGAAAGTTGCTGTAGGATGCCTGAGTCCACCTTGTATACCAACTGCTTTAAAAAATACATCTTAGCAGGAGGGAGAGCTGAGTTTAGATATATGGAGTATAAACTAATTCAGGGTCTGCTGACATGCATATATTTCATCTGCAGGAGGACAAACCTGCAGGTTCTCGACCTGAGAAATGTGCACCATGCCTTCTGGAACATATGGGCTGGTGCAGAGGACAGCAGCTGTTCAGCAGAGATCTTGGACAAAAAGCAAGGAGTGAACCCAGTCCAACCCAGATATGCACTGAGGCAGCGTCTGAAGGTCATAGTTGACCTGTGCATCAGGTCCCGCCTCAATGAAATACAAGCAAGCTTCTTGAAGTGGGCCCAGCAGAGAAGGGGCTCCCTACATTTCTGCTGTACAAAGATGAAGATCTGGGGTCTGTCAGTCAAATTTATCAGAGAAATCTTGAATGTTTTTGATCCTGAGAGCATCACAGAATTAGAACTGAATATCAAGTGGACTCTGTTACAACTGACACATTTTGCTCCCTACTTTGAGTGATGAGAAATCTTTGCAAAGTCTTCCTGGCACCCCTCACAAGATCACATTCCATACATACTTTCAATAGAACAAGAGCTCAAGAAGCCAAGTGTATCAACAAGTTTATTTCTCAGTTCTCCCAATTCAACTGTCTTCAGCATCTCTTCATGAATCGAGTACATATTCTCAGAGACCAGATGATTCAGGTCCTAGGGTAAGCAAGAATGGAGAGCTGGGTCAGCTACCAAAGCAAATCTTTCTTATCTTAAGGATTAGTGGTACATGATGCCAGCCAGTCATTAGGAACAAACATGTAGAGACTCATAAGACTCTGGAAGTTATATCTTGTTACCATGTATATTGAGTAATAAAAGGAAAATTTTACAAATTAAATCAGTGTCTCAAATGAGCATTCATGATGTAGAAAAGTGATTTAGTGTAAAGAGTAGGTCAAATCTAGTAAGAATAGGTTGTAATTCTTCCTAGAATCCTGTCTACCCAATCAAATGGAAAGGGAAGAGGAGGGGGAGTGTGTATTGAGGAGTCAGGGTATTTATTAGCACACAATGTGAATATAGGTTATATGTTCAGATTTGAGAGAAGTCTTCTATCTTTCTCCAGTTCCCATGGATAAAATGTTTTGAGTCCAAGTAGTGCTGAGTGCAAGGGACATGGGGTATGGTTCAGGCTATAAAAGAGAGCAAACATGACTGCAGGGGGGATGATACAATGCAGATTCAGTGAGCCCACAGCAAATATGGAGATACTGTCAGCACTTTCTTTTTTTTTTATTGTTATTTTTTTTATTCGATATAATTTATTTACATTTCAAATGATTTCCCCTTTTCTAGCCCCCCCCCACTCCCCGAAAGTCCCATAAGCCCCCTTCTCTTCCCCTGTCCTCCCTCCCACCCCTTCCCAGTTCCCCGTTCTGGTTTTGCCAAATACTGTTTCACTGAGTCTTTCCAGAACCAGGGACCACTCCTGTTTTCTTCTTGTATCTCATTTGATGTGTGGATTATGTTTTGGGTATTCCAGTTTTCTAGGTTAATCTTAGCCATTCTGACTGGTGTAAGATAAACTCAGGACAATAAGGCAGGCCAAGGACATCTCCTTTGCTACAGATATCTGCAGATTATGTGCTGAGTGCTATGTCTATGACAAGGTGTCCAGACTTTGCCGTTGCTGGCAGTAAATTGGGAAATATGACTTCTGGATTTGAATAAACAGACTTGGGACACATCTATCATCTGAGAAGCCTGTGGCTTCTGACACTGCTCCGGTGGTTAGAAATAAAAGGATGTACAGTGACTGGTACCTTGGAGTCTTAACTTGACATGGGGAACTGTTGGATGGACTATGGGAACAGGGGCCTAATGGAGTCAAAACACAATTTGGCGTTGATATGTGGCTTCTGCCCAGATAGACCTACTAGATGCTTTGTTGTATACTTATAAACCTGGATGTTTTCTTTCTCTAGGGTCTTTGGCTCTTACAAACATCACTACATGGTTCAGTATCAGGAAAGTTTAATGGGTCCAGGAATGGAAAGACACTGTTGAGTGAAGCAAATATCTGGGTGAAATTGGCATGTATAAAATGAAAGTCTTCTTAACACTTCTTTCCCTTGTCCTGTTCCTGGGCTAGATGGACAACCCTCTTGTGTGGCTGATCAGTTATGGGCACAAATTGTTTACACTACTGTGAGCAACATAGACACACCTCTTATGACCAAGGATTAAATGGATAACAGACAATCAACATCCAGTACGTACAGACTACAAGTCACCTTGGCCCCATCCGAGATGCCTAAAGGGAAGAGGACAGCACAGGGCAAAGTAAACTGGCTTTCCAGTCTGGCTTTGAACTCTTGATCTTTTTGTCATGCCTCAATGAGATTACTAGCAGGAACCTCAATTTCCAGCCTTTATGCCACATGTCTACAGAGTCTTATTGCCATGGACTCCCAATCACTACAAAGTACCCATAGAGGATATAAAGGTGGCCAATAATATGCAGGTACCTCTGTTACATAAATGCTGTACATTACATAGAATTGTATTTTACATTTTCAGTTGTAAAAAAAGAAAAAGAAAAACATCTGATTCTGCCTAGTCATTATACCCCTTTCTGTATAGTAACCTATCAATAAAATGATTTACTGATACATTGCATTTATTAAATACTAACAACATGACTTCTTTGTTTACATATCATTTTATTGTCTGAATTGAATAAAGTATCTAAATTTAAGGACTTTGCAACAAATGCCCTCTGGAGAGAAGTCAAAATGTACATATTGGTTCCAGGCATGTCACAATTCACAATCTTGGATGGTGGATAAAGTTATCAGTTATGGTGGGACACATATGAACATGTAGGCTGGCAGAGGAAGACAATAAACAAACAAACCTCTTTCAGGCTCCTTCTTTCTGTCTTCCCCATAACCTGTCTCCCTGTCTAAATGTCCACTTCCCAGGCCATGTTCCTTAGGACCAGTGAACTCACCTGAATTTTTTCCACAATTAACATGCTCTCATATTCTTAAAACAACCTGTAGATTGAGATTGCTCATAGGTTAAAAGCACATGCTGCTTTTGCAGAGAGCAAAGTTTGGCTTCAGAGCTAATACGCAGGTGGCTTTCAAATGGAACTCAGGCATCAGGTGATAGGACCCTTTTTTCCATCCTCTGGATCCTGCCTTTCACATGCACAAATCCACATAATACACATGTAGCTATACACCTAGCTGAGGAAGTCTTTAAATAAAGAACTCAATTTTACAAAGAAATAAAATTGGCCCAATTAATTCACATGGGAATGTTGATCAGTAGCAGTTGTAAGGCTCTGTGAAGAGAGCATGTGGAGTTTCAGGTGAGTCCACTGAGCTCAGTTGGTGAGCAATAGTGTAGGGTGCTCTGGGCTCCAGGGTTTGAACTCCTGCACCATGGGTGAGTGAGAGGAAATTAGGAGTTTGTCAATGCATAACACTTATTTATGTATGCATTTTATGTATATTTGTATTCTATTAGCATGTAAGCTTGCATGACAGAAAACAACACCAGAACCCTCTATAGATGGTCGTGAGCTACCAGGGGGTTGTCTAGAATTGAACTCAGGTTGTCTGAAAGAGCAGCCAGGACTCTTAATTACTGAGGAATCATCTCTCCAGGCCCATGTTTAAAGATGCAAAAAGTACTCATGGATACAGAATCACAAGGAATCAGCTGTCTCTTTTGCATAAAAACTTATCAGTTTGGCATTATCTTTAACTCATTACATTTGAAATGTTTTGTGTACATGTGTGTGTTGATGGTTTGATTGTTTATTTCTTACACAGTCACTATGTAGATCCGCCAAAGCAATACCAATGTCTTGAATCATTAGAAGAAAGGTCTAGATGTACTCCACCAAGCTTCAGAACAATCCTCAGACCTTCACCTTATAGCAAAAAAAAAAAGTACTTATTTCATGGGTTTTTTCTACATTCTTTGTTTACATTCCAAATGATTTCTCTTTTCCCAGTTCCCCCCTTCCCCATAAGTTCCATAAGCTCTCTTCCCTCCACCCATTCCCCAAACAACCCCCTCCCACTTCTCTGTCCTGGCAATCCCCTACATTGCTGCATCAAACCTTTCCAGGACCAGGACCCTCTCCTTCATTCTTCTTGGTAATCATATGATATGTTAATTGTGTCTTGACTATTCCAGAGTACAGGGGGAAAGTTCCTGAACAGAACACCAATAGCTTATGCTCTAAGATCAAGGTTTTTAAATGTAATTATGAGTAGTCCATGAAACCATATGTTGCTAAAATATTTCAGGGAGAACACTTGTCTATTCAGTTTGCAGTGGACAAAGTTTAAATAATGTTAAACATATCTTGCTCCCTATTTATCATTTCTTTTGGTTTTCATCAACTAATTTATTTATTCACTTTGCCATCTGATCACATCCTACCTTTCCTTTCCTCCCAGTCCTACCCTCCCACCCCTTGCCCTCATTTTCTGTCTCCATTCTCCCCAGAGAAGAGAGTTCTCTACTCCCCACCCCACCATTTACCACACCACCCTGGCACACCAAGTTGCATCAGGATTGAATGCATCCTTTCCCTCTGAAGCCTGACAAGGCAGCCCAGCTAGAGTAAAAGGAGGGAACAAAGTTCAATAAGAGATAATCCCCCATTCTGAGTTTTCGGAAACCCATATTAAGGACCAAGCTTCAAATCTGCTCCATATCTGTAGGAGGCCTAGGTCTGGACCATGCATGCTCTTTGGTTGGTGGTTCAGTCTCTGTGGACCCCCAATGGGTCCAGATGACTTGGCTCTGTTGGTCTCCTTCTGGTATACTTGACACCATCTGGTTCCCTCAATCCTTCCTCTGTCTTTTCCACAAGACTCCCTGAATTTTGCCTACTTTTTGGCTCTGGGTATCCATCTGTGGCCATCAGGTGCTTGATGAGGCCTCTCACATGACAGTTATGCTAGGCTTCTGTCCTTAAGCATAATCAAGTACCATCAATAATGTCAGACTTGGCTCTCTTCCATGGGATAGGTCTCAAGTTTCCCTACTCATTGGTTGGCTTCAATCTTTACTCCATCTTTATCCCTGAATATCTTGTAGGCATGGCAAATTTTGATAGAAAATTTTGTGGGTGAGTTAGTGTCTTAGATTTTTCATTCCTGCACAAAATATCATGACCAAAAGGCAAATTGGAGAGGAAAGGGTTTATTCAGCTAACACTTCCCCATTGTTGTTCATTCCCAAAAGAAGTGAGGACTGGAACTCAAGCAGGTCAGGAAGCAGGAGCAGATTCAGGGGCCATGGAGTGATGTTACGGGCTTTCTTCCCCTGACTTGCTCAGCTTGCTTTTTTATAGAACCTAGGACTCCCAGCCCAGGGATTGCACCACCCACAATGGGCCCTCTGGCCCTTGATCACTAATTGAGAAAATGTTTACAGTTGGATTTTATGGAGGCATTTCCTCAAGGGAGGCTCCTTTCTCTGTGATAACTCCAGATTGTGTCAAGTTGACCCACAAAACCAGCCAGTACAGTTGGTGTTCCCTCCACTGGAAATCCTGCCTGACTACAAGAGGTGGCTACTTCAGTCTCCTTATCCCCAGAAGCTTGGGTCTAAGCCAGGGTCACTCCCATATCCTCCCAGGAGCCTGCCCCATCCCTGGTCTCTGGCTTGTCTCTGAGATGCCCCCACATGGATTGCTTTTCTCTCTCCCAGAACTCTCACCCCAACCACCACTCCTACCACACCTGATCCCCAAAGCTGTTCCTGTCCCCATACCCTCTCCCTTACAACTCCCTCTAATCATCCACTACTGATATACATTTTAATTCCTCTTCTGAGTGAGATTCAATCATATTAGCTAGGGCCCTATTGTTACTTAGATTCTATGGGTGTTTGGTTATCCTGTGCTCTATGGGTAATATCAACTTATAAGTAAGTGCATACCATGCAATATCTTCTGGGTCAGGATTACCTCACTCAGAATGGATATTTTCCAGTTCTATTCATTTTTCTGAAAATTACATAATATTCCTTATTTTTAATAGATGATTACTATTCCATGGCATACTTTGAGGGAAATGTAGGTTGCTTCCAACTTCTGGTTATTATGAATAAAGGTGCTATGAACATAGTTGAGCAAGTGTCCTTGTACTATGGGGTAGCATTTTTTGAGTACATGCCCAGGTATAGTAGAACTGAATCTTTAAGTAGAATTATTTGTGAGAAATACCCAGATTGATTTCCAAATTTGTGCCCTGGCCTGCAGGGGTTTTTGACAGGGGACCCTAGAAGAGAAGGGCAGAGAAACAGAGATAGGAAACATGAAGAACGAGGCCAAGACTACTTAACTCTTCAAGGCCTCCAAAACTGTATTTTCTCAGGGAACTTATATAGGCAGGGGAAGAAGTGAGGCAAGTGGAATTCTTCATGTAGCCCAGGCATTTAGCCAAGGTGAATCTCTGGCAGCTGCAAGATGTTTTCTTCTTCTGGGAGGGCACAGTGACCATTGAACACCCAATCTCTCCAAGGTCTGTAGCTGAGGAGAAGTCAAAACCTAAGCCTATCTTTAAAATGAACTCTAAACATAAAGTAAGGTAAGTTTGGCTCCTGGCAAATTTGGTGTATGAGTTTGCACTCACCAGAAATGGAAGACACTCTCCCTTGCTCAGCATCAACCATGCTGCGTCCCCTTGACACTGTAGAACATGGATTAGTTGTCTTCTCGTCAAGGGCACAGCTAACAACCTGTCCTCAGGACTGTGGCTCACTTTAAGGAGCTGCTAGCTTTCTCCATGTTGCTGGCTCTCTCATGTTCCAGAGTACTACTTCTCCCAACTTCAGAGCTTCTAGAACTGTACTATCTCACTTATCAAGTCTGGATATTGAGAACCTTTCCTGGAATGAACCCCAGTAACCATTCTTATAGTGTCATGGAAATGTGAGTGAACCACAAAAACACAGACAGGAAACAATCTGATGCAACTCACAGCAGAGTCTTTATTCTATTCCAACTAGCTATCTCCTCACCCCCATGCACCAGCATCACACAGGAATGTTTTGGTTGGGGGTGGAGCTTTGAACTATGTCAGGGCAAGACTTTCTAGTAAGTAGCAATCAGGGAGTACATGTGCAAGTATCTAATTGGAAAGCTGCTATGGCCTTTAACAAAATTAGTTGGTGCTGGGAGTTATATCATAAACTTAATTTCTATTCCCCTCTGCATTGGTGGTTATTAGGCATGGAGTGGGCTTGTAAACTGGGGGTGCAGATTTGTTGGTGAATAACCTGGAGACACTGGTCTTGTTGAGGGTGTAACCTGGAAACTCTGGTCATTTTGGGAATTAGTCTAGAGACTGGAGCTAGGCTCGGGTTTTGTTGGGGGAACAACTTGGAAATTAATGCTAGGTACCTGAGTTCGAACTTATGTCAGATTCTCTGAAATGGAGTCTAAACTTAAAACATTTCCTTCTCAATCCCCCAGTTTTCTTTTGACTAGAAGTCCCAATCATGGAACTTTCTGAAGCTTCATGAAAACAGTAACAGGGTGTATTTGTGATGTCCCTGGAGCGTGTGTAGGGGCTCAGCAGTGGGAGAGAGGAGGGAGCCTTGGGACTGAATTCTCCTCCTGCTTGGGACCTGAATTCAACGGTAAACAAATTTTTGGTGGATCCACATTGCAACTCTGTAGCATAGGGACCCTTTCAGTGACGCTCTAGTGACCCCTGGCTGTGTCTCTTGACTAGGGCCCAATCTCTCGGCTAAAGTTGTTGCAGCTTCAGAAGTGGGCCTGTTTTATGGAAAGCACAAGGTTTAAGACGAACACATTGTTCACCCATTGGATTCCCTCGAGGTTGTATAATAATTAGCAATCATCTGTTTCAGTAATAACTTCTGTTAGTAGGTGAACCAAACATATCTTCAAAAGGGGTGATTCCCATCTGATATTGGAAATTCTATACTCTATAAAGAATGAAGGGGAGAAGGCTCACCCAGTCACTGTCAGTCTCTAAGGTAGATTTAGTTAAGGTTTCTTTTAGGGTTATATTTATCTCTTTATCTCTACCTGTCCTGAACTCTGGTATCTGTAAGCACAATGAAGTTTCCAATCAATTCCCAGAATATTAGTCAATCTCTAACTTACCTGGGACACAAAAGTAGGTACACTGGCTAACAGTATAAACTTAAAAGAAACATGCCTTTGAAGAATTCCTTGGGCTGGAGAGATGGCTCAGCAGTTAAGAGCACAGACTGCTCTTCCAGAGGTCCTGAGTCCAATTCCCATCCACAACATGGTGGCTCACAACCATCTGTAATGAGATCTGATGCCCTATTCTGGTATGTCTGAAGACAGCTACAGTGTACTCATATACATAATATAAATAAATAAACACATAAATAAATAAATCTTTTTTAAAAATCTAAAAAAAAAAAATTTAGTAGTTTCTTTGTTACCATCTGCAGTCTCATGTTTACTTTGGAAAGTCTCAGCCCATCCTAAAAAGGTATCAGTAAATACTATGTAATATTCATATACAAATTTTCCTGTTATCTCTGTGAAGTTCATTTCCTGACAGACTCCTGGCTGGGTGCTCCAGTATTGAGGACTGGGTCATTAGCGACCACAGTATCAGACTGACCAGTCTTACAGTTTTTTTTAACAATATCAGTTGTTACAAATTAGTATCCTTCATCATCTCTTATGAAATTGAGACATGGGCAGATTTTTGGTCCAGAGCACATTTTCTGTCTGGTCAGAGTGTGGGGTCTCCTGGGTCTAGTGCAATCAAGGACATGAGGGGCCCAAACTCTAGGCCCACACACTGGGCTGTCTTGTTACCCTCTGGAATGGAGTTTCATCCTCCCTTCTGCCATCAGAAGGCCTGTCTCCCTATAAACAGCCCCACAGACATGAGTGGTAGCAAAGGGACACTGCCTATCTGTGTCTCTTGTCTTTTCTCAGCTCTAAGGCCTTGGATAGAGCTGCCAGTTCAGCTTTCTGTGCTGACATTTCTGCCAGAAGTGACTCTACCCATGTGATCTTGGTATTTGAGACATCCGCTGCCCAGCATACCTCTGTCCATCCTGAATGAGGCTGCTGCCATTGGTGAACCACATTACTTCTACATCCATCTGAACAGTCCTACAGAGGCCCATTACTTGAGCTCAGGGTCAGGCAGCAGGTCAGCTGAAAGTTATCCTGGGGACGTTCAAGAAGAGAGGCTGCTAATGAGTCGTTCCAGCATCATCTTTAACCAGGAGGTTGTTGCTGCACTGATGTGCAAACAGGGTGGGAACCAGCTTCTACCAATTGCCGGCACACTGGCCATTGGCTGATGCCAGGACCCCAAGTCTGAGTATGCATCCCCCAGGTCTAGGGAGGTCACTTGTATTTGACAGAGTAAGTAACTCAAATAGTTTGAATTTTTAGGGTACCTAAGAGTTCTTATGATTTTGTTTTGTTTTTGTTGCCATTGGGAAATCATTTCTAAACTGATGAAGAGACTTTATCTTTAGGTTTTAGCAAGAGAGAATATTGGACTTTATTAATTATCAACAAAAAAGCTGGTGGGTTTCCCTTTTACTTTGAAGATTACCCTGAGCTTGGAAAGGGGGGCATTTTTGATCTTTAGGGACCCCTTATCTCCTTTTTCTGAAGCTGTTTTGGGACTCTCTTACAGTCTTCAGGTTTGGCCTTAACTGCCAATATTTGCCATCTGTTGCTTCTGTCCTCTAATCTGCTTCTCTGCAGTCCCTCTTCCACTAAGTACTCTCTCTGCAACTATCACTTGGTCTCACAGGCTCTTGTCTCCTAACCTCTCAATCCTCTGGAGCTTTTCCTTAATATCTGGTGCTACCTGATTAATAAAGCTAGAGTGACAACTGCCTTTGTTTCTGGTGCTTTAGGGTTTATGGGTGTGTATTGTCAAAATGCCTCCATGACCCCCTCTAAAAATTTTTTCTTTGTCTCCCTGCCTAATATGATACACTCTGACCAAATTTGTGCACCATCATGCGGCCATCTTGAGACCTGCCAGCAGAGCCTGAAGGTAGACTAATAGCCTCTTCTTACTTTCAATGGTGTTAAAATCCCAGTCTGGGCAAGCCAGGGGAAAGCAAGCATATTGGAGTATGGAGTACTTCCCTGTGTGGCCAGGAAACATCTTAATGGCCTTTTCAGTTGTGAAGAGAACCTGTAGAATGTGGTAGGCAAAGCTTGTCTCATGTTAATATGTCCTTCAAAGTGACCTGTCAAAGTCATCTAATCAAACTCATTTTGTAACAAGAAACACAAAGACAACATACAAAATAATAAATAAAACCTTCTCTGTCTTTGGAGCAGAAAGAAAAAAACACCAGAAAGTGACTCTCATGAAAAAGTCCATTCTATGAGACCCAAAACCCAAGTCCAACTTTTTCTCTCTAAAGAGAAAAATGAGAAATAACCAGAAAATAGTACACAACCACAAGGCAGGAACAAGATTGGTGTATGTCTCTTGGCTCCCCTGAGCCCAGGCCCCCAAATTGAGGCTGAGGATGTCTCCTGGGATCTCAGAAGCCAAGGCTCCCAGACATGTTTGTCCTAACCGCCAGTGGCGATGGAAACAAATTCAAGACCTTGTACCCAGAAGGATGTGACATGTTTTAGAATCAATGAACAGAAAAGGGCACAAACTGAAACAAAAATCAACCAAAACCAGAAAAAAATAAAGTCTGTAGTAACAAGAACCAACCAGAAGGTGGTGCTCACACAAGACAGATGTATGCCATTCAGAATCTAAACAGAGAGACAGCCAGCAACAAAAACCAAAACCAGAAAAAAAAAATACAGCATGTAGTATCATGAAACAACCAGAAGGTGGTGCTCCAGAAGAATATAGTACTACTCAGACCTGCAAGAAAAGGATACAGCCCGCAGTAACATGAACCAACCAGGAGATGGTGATCACACACACATGAAAACCCTCAGTACTGCACAAATGTTTACTCAGACCTGGAAAAATCACCATGGCAACATAAATCATTTATCTTTACCCAAGTTTTCATTACACTCTGTAGACCTCACAGAAGGTTTTTAACATTCAGATAAATTAGGCGCCACACAAATGCTATACACCAATGTGTGAGTACTCACCTGTTCAGTCCACATGGAAAACTTCTGACACTCAGATTCCTCAAAGTGGCTCAAACCTAAGAGATTTACAAAGGCAACAGAAGCCACCAGGTTCCATACAAATAAATCATCTTGGCAGGGCTGTAAGAGTTATACATTTACCTCTTCACAAGCTTGCTTCCATTATACTCTTCAGATCTCACACAGAAAGCTCAGGCAAATTCAGCACTCAGAAAGGGAAAAAGAAGGAACTATAACACATTGTTACAAACATAAAGACACAAATACCTAAACTAGTTTTGCCGGCTTCAAGACCTCCCCCAAGATAGGTTGTTCTGTGCTTCGTGGGGAAGTTCCCAGCCATATGCCAAAAATTTTGTTCCAGGGAAGTTAGTGAACCCCCAATACCAGACAGAGCTGATCTGATGCAACTCACAGCAAAGTTTTTATTCTAATCGAGCCAGCTGGGCCCCCCCAGTGCATCACCAACGCTCAGAACAGTTTCGGTGGTGGTGGAGTCCGAGAAAGCTCCACTAGAATAAAGACCCTGCTGTGATTTGCATCAGATCAGCTTCTCCCTGATTTTCCAGGATCACTAACATTTCCCTGGCACAACATTCCATACAGCAGCCTATGTGAAATAGTTTGCATGTATAACCTAGACTACATGCAAAATAAAGAAGACCCTGTCTTTGCCTCCTTGTGTAGTAAGAGCCTTCAGCCTGTCTCACTCCTATCTTGGTGGCATCATCTGTAGACAATGTGCCAAGCTGACCCTTCTTCATGTTTACCTCATACAGACTGAAGGCATGGTTCAGGAGTTAAGAGCACTGGGGATACAGCACACAGGAGCTGGCATGAGAATGTGGGGAAATGAACCTGAGTTTTCTGATAGAGCATCCAGTGCTCTAAACTGCTCAGTCATATCTCCAGCCCCTTTTATTTGCTTTTCCTTTACTGAAACTATTTTTTCATACACTGTGCTGTGATTTTGCCTTCTCCTCCACCAACTCCTCTGAGATCATACCCACCTTCTCTTCCATCTCAATATACAACACTTGTGTCTCTCTTAAGAAAAGAAATAGCCGGGGGGCAGCGGCGGCAGTGCAGCAGTGGCTGGTCCAGCTGAAGGGCCATCAGCAGTGGAACCAAGGGGACACAGGATTCAGTTAGGCTCTGCGCCCACGACCACTGACCTTTGCTGACCAGCAAAGGCTGCAAGCAGCTGCGGTTTTGCGGTGCCTTTCGCTGCACGGAAGCCACTTCAGAACTCAGCCTCCCACCAGTCAGGAGAGGCTCACCTCCATCTTGGTTTCGGACTCCAGCCAGGAGGTTTTTTGCCCTGGACTGCACGCGCGCCGCCATTTTGCCTACAGGACTACAGAGAGCTCTGGCGGACAGAGCCATAACAGGCATAGCCTGAGGCTAACAAAGCGGGGGTCTAGGCCCCAACAGACCCTGGACTGACCCCAAGAACTGGGCGGCTTGGTGGGCCATCTGTGTGTCAACCCGCCCAGGAGGTTGTTAGCCCAGCAGACTCTCCCAGCGCTTTCGGGGAGCGCGAGCACGCACGCCCACCATCTGGTCACCTGGCAGACCCAATTAACAGTCATAGCCCTAGGGGAACTTTGCTCGGACCTTGGCCACCCAGGCTTTTGCCTGGACTCAGGGTCTGGGCGGCCAGGCTAATCTTGTATGCGCCAGCCCGATTAGGGGATTGACTGCCCAGCGGAGTGATCAGAACACAGGGGAGGTCCCGGCAGCTCCCTGGGGGTGCACACGGGCTCCAACTGGTCCACAGACACAATCTGGGGCAAGGCCTCAGGCCGAAGCCCTCAGCTCAACTCTCTCAGCTTCCAGATCCAGATCAGCCTGGGCGGCGGCACCACATCTCCAGGTCCTGCAAGAGGCTAGAGGGGCTTCCAGGCGACTAGCTGGGAGAAGTCGGTGTGCTCCAGTGAATCCAGCGGGCCCCAGTGGGAGCCTTCAGGTGCCTGCTTCGGGATCTGAACAGCCTGGGCAGCAGCACCCTGTCTAGAGGCAGTGCAGGAGGTAACCTGTGCACCAGAGGCCAACTGGGAAGGGGCAGATTGCACTGATGAGTCCAGCACTGACAAGACAAACTAACACCAGTGAGAACTAGATGGCAAAAGGCAAACACAGGAACGTCACTAACAGAAATCAAGGCAATATGGCAACATCTGAACCCAATTCTCCTCTGCCAACATGTCCTGGATACCCCATCACACCAGTAAAACAAGATTTGGATTTAAAATCACTGGTCATGATGCTGGTACAGGAACACATGAAGGACATACTTAAAGAAATTCAGGAGAAAATGGATCCAAAGTTAGAAGCCCTTGCAAGGGAAACACAAAAATCATTGAAAGAAATCCAGGAGAATACAAAAGCCAATAATGAGGAAATGCAAAAACCACTTAAAGAAATACAGGAGAACTTTGGTCAACAGGCTGAGGTCATGGAAAAGGAAACACAAAAATCTCCTAAAGAATTACAGGAAAGCACAAACAAGCAAGTGAAGGAGCTAAGCAAAACCATCCAGGATCTAAAATCAGAAGTAGAAACAACTAAGAAAACTCAAAGGGAGACAACTTTGGAGATAGAAAGCCTTGGGAAGAAATCAGGGGACAGAGATGCAAATATCAACAACAGAATACAAGAGATAGAAGAAAGAATCTCAGATGCTGAAGATTCCATAGAAACCATGGACTCAACAGTTAAAGAAAATGCAAAATGCAAAAAGCTTGTAACCCAAAATATCCAGGAAATCCAGGACACAATGAGAAGACCAAACCTGAGGATTATAGGCATAGATGAGAGTGAAGATTTACAACTTAAAGGGCCAGCAAATATCTTCAAAAAATTATGGAAGAAAACTTCCCTAACCTAAAGAGAGAGATGCCCATGAATATACAAGAAGCCTACAGAACTCCAAACAGACTGGACCAGAACAGAAATACTTCCCATCACATAATAATCAAAACACCATATGTTCTAAAGAAAGAAAGAATATTAAAGGCAGTAAGAGAAAAAGGCCAAGTAACATATAAAGGAAGACCTATCAGAATCACAGCAGACTTTTCACCTGAGACTATGAAGGCTAGAAGATCCTGGGCAGATCTCATGCAGACTCTAAGAGAACACAAATGCCAACCAAAACTACTATATCCAGCAAAACTCTCAATCACCATAGATGGAGAAACTAAGATATTTCATGACAAAACCAAGTTTACCCAAAATCTATCCACAAACCCAGCCCTACAAAGGAAAATAGGAGGAAAACACCAATACAAGGAGGGAAACTTCACCCTGGAAAAAGCAAGATAGTAACCTTTCATCAACCCCAAAAGAAGTTAACCAATCAAATTTAAAAAATAACGTCAAAAATGACAGGAAGTAACAATCACTATTCCTTAATATCACTTAACATCAATGGACTCAATGCCCCAATAAAAAGACATAGACTAACTGACTGGATACGTAAACAGGACCCTACATTTTGCTGCTTACAGGAAACACACCTCAGGGTCAAAGACAAACACTACCTTAGAGTAAAAGGCTGGAAGACAATTTTACAAGAAAATGGTCTCAGGAAACAAGCTGGAGTAGCCATTTTAATATCAGATAAAATTGACTTTCAACGCAAAGTCATCAAAAGAGACTCTGAGGGACACTTCTTGCTGGTCAAAGGAAAAATACAACAAGAAGAACTCTCAATCCTGAACATCTATTCTCCAAATGCAAGGGCACCTTCTTTCATAAAAGAAACTTTATTAAAGCTCAAAGCACACATTGCACCTAAAACAATAATTGTGGGTGACTTCAACACTGCACTTTCCTCAATGGACTGATCAGGAAAACAGAAACTAAAGAGGGACACAATGAAACTAATTGAAGTTTTGGACTAATTAGATTTAACAGATATATATAGAACATTTTATCCTAAAGCAAAAGAATATACCTTTCTCTCAGCACCTCATGCTACCTTCTCCAAAATCGACCATATAATTGGACATAAGACAGACCTCAACAAATATAAGAAGATCAAACTAATCCCATGCCTCCTATCAGATCACTATGGAGTAAAAGTGGTCTTCAATAGCAACAAAAACAACAGAAAACCCACATACACGTGGAAACTGAACAATATTCTACTCAATGATACCTTGGTCAAGGAAGAAATAAGGAAAGAAATTAAAGACTTTTTAGAACACAATGAAAATGAAGACAAAACATACCCAAATCTATGGGACACAATGAAAGCAGTGCTAAGAGGAAAACTCATAGCCCTGAGTGCCTCCAAAAAGAAAATGGAGAGAGCATACATTACCAGCTTAATGACACACCTGAAAGCCCTGGAACAAAAGGAAGTTATTTCACCCAGAAGGAGTAGAAGGCAGGAAATCATCAAACTCAGGGCCGAAATCAATCAAGTAGAAACAAAGAGAACCATACAAAGAATCAACAAAACCAGGAGCTGGTTCTTTGAGAAAATCAACAAGATAGATAAACCCTTAGCCAGACTGACCAAAGGGCACAGAGAAAGTATCCAAATTAACAAACTTAGAAATGAAAAGGGAGATATAACAACAGAAACTGAGGAAATCCAAAAAATCATCAGATCCTACTACAAGAGCCTGTACACAACACAACTGGAGAATCTGGAGGAAATGGACAATTTCCTTGACAGATACCAAATACCAAAAATAAATCAGGACCAAATAGATCATCTAAACAGTCCTATAACGCCTAAAGAAATAGAAGGAGTCATAGAAAGTCTTCCAACCAAAAAAAGCACAGGACCAGATGGTTTCAGTGCAGAATTCTATCAGACCTTCAAAGGAGAGTTAACACCAATACTCTTCAAATTATTCCACAAAATAGAAACAGAAGGAACACTACCTAATTCCTTCTATGAAGCCACATTTACGCTGATACCAAAACCACACAAAGATCCAACAAAGAAAGAGAACTTCAGACCAATTTCCCTTATGAACATCGATGCAAAAATACTCAATAAAATCCTTGCCAACCGAATCCAAGAACACATCAAAACGATCATCCACTATGATCAAGTAGGCTTTATCCCAGGAATGCAGGGTTGGTTCAATATACGGAAATCCATCAATGCAATCCACTACATAAACAAACTCACAGAAAAAAAAAAAAACACGTAGTCATTTCATTGGATGCTGAAAAAGCATTTGACAAAATTCAGCATCCTTTCATGCTTAAAGTCTTGGAGAGAACAGGAATTCAAGGCCCATACATAAATATAGTAAAAGCTATATACAGCAAACCGGTAGCCAGCATCAAACTAAATGGAGAGAAACTTGAAGCAATCCCACTAAAATCAGGGACTAGAGAGGGCTGCCCCTTTCTCATTATCTTTTCAATATTGTACTTGAGGTACTAGCTTGGGCAATTTGACAACATAAGGAGGTCAAAGGGATACAAATTGGAAAGGAAGAAGTCAAACTATCATTATTTGCAGATGACATGATAGTCTACCTAAGTGACCCAAAAAACTCCACTAGAGAACTCCTACAGCTGATAAACAACTTCAGCAAAGTGGCAGGTTATAAAATCAACTCAAGCAAATCAGTGGCCTTTCTATACTCAAAGGATAAGCAGGCTGAGAAAGAAATTAGGGAAATAACCCCCGTTACAATAGCCACAAACAGTATAAAGTATCTTGGGGTGACTCTTACCAAACATATGAAAGATCTGTATGACAAGAACTTCAAGACTCTGAAGAAGGAAATGAAAGAAGACCTCAAAAAATGGGAAAACCTCCCATGCTCATGGATCAGTAAAATCAATATAGTTAAAATGACCATTTTGCCAAAAGCAATATACAGATTCAATGCAATACCCATCAGAATCCCAACTCAATTCTTCACAGAGTTAGAAAGAGCAATTATCAAATTCATCTGGAACAACAAAAAACCCAGGATAGCTAAAACTATTCTCAGCAACAAAAGAAAATCTGGGGGAATCAGTATCCCTGACCTCAAGCAATACTACAGAGCAATAGTGTTAAAAACTGCATGGTATTGGTACAGTGACAGGCAGGAGGATCAATGGAACAGGACTGAAGATCCAGAAATGAACCCACACACCTATGGCAACTTGATCCTTGACAAAGAGGCTGAAAACATCCAATGGAAAACAGATAGCCTTTTCAACAAATGGTGCTGGTTCAACTGGAGGTCAGCATGCAGAAGAATGCGAATTGATCCATCTTTGTCTCCTTGTACTAAGCTCAAATCCAAATGGATCAAGGACCTCCACATAAAGCCAGACACTCTGAAGCTAATAGAAAAGAAACTGGGGAAGACCCTTGAAGACATCGGTACAGGGAGAAAGTTTGTGAACAGAACACCAATAGCATATGCTCTAAGAGCAAGAATCGACAAATGGGACCTCATAAAATTACAAAGTTTCTGTAAGGCAAAGGGCACCATCAAGAGGACAAATCGGCAACCAACAAATTGGGAAAAGATCTTCACCAATCCTACATCAGATAGAGGGCTAATATCCAATATATATAAAGAACTCAAAAGATAGACTCCAGAAAACCGAACAACCCTCTTAAAAAATGGGGTACAGAGTTAAACAAAGAATTCTCACCTGAAAAACTTCGGATGGCAGAGAAGCATCTTAAAAAATGCTCAACTTCATTAGTCATTAGGGAAATGCAAATCAAAACAACCCTAAGATTTCATCTTACACCAGTCAGAATGGCTAAGATTAAAAATTCAGGAGACAGCAGGTGTTGGAGAGGGTGTGGGGAAAGAGGAACACTCCTCTACTGCTGGTAGGGTTGCATATTGGTACAACCACTCTGGAAAGCAGTCTGGCGGTTCCTCCGAAAACTGGGCACCTCACTTCCAGAAGATCCTGCTATACCACTCCTGGGCATATACCCAGAGGATTCCCCACCATGTAATAAGGATACATGCTCTACTATGTTCATAGCAGCCCTATTTATAATTGCCAGATGCTGGAAAGAACCCAGGTATCCCTCAACAGAAGAGTGGATGCAAAAAATGTGGTATATCTACACAATGGAGTACTATTCAGCCATTAGAAACAATGAATTCATGAAATTCTTAGACAAATGGATGGAGCTAGAGAACATCATACTAAGTGAGGTAACCCAGACTCAAAAGGTGAATCATGGTATGCACTCACTAATAAGTGGATATTAACCTAGAAAACTGGAATACCCAAAACATAATCCACACATCAAATGAGGTACAAGAAGAAAGGAGGAGTGGCACCTTGTTCTGGAAAGACTCAGTGAAATAGTATTCAGCAAAACCAGAACGGGGAAGTGGGAAGGGGTGGGTGGGAGGACAGGGGAAGAGAAGGGGGCTTACGGGACTTTCGGGGAGTGGGGGGCTAGAAAAGGGGAAAGCATTTGAAATGTAAATAAATTATATCGAATATAAAAAAAATTCAGGAGACAGCAGGTGTTGGAGAGAGTGTGGAGAAAGAGGAACACTCCTCCACTACTGGTGGGGTTGCAAATTGGCACAACCACTCTGGAAAGCAGTCTGGCGGTTCCTCCGAAAACTGGGCACCTCACTTCCAGAAGATCCTGCTATACCACTCCTGGGCATATACCCAGAGGATTCCCCACCATGTAATAAGGATACATGCTCTACTATGTTCATAGCAGCCCTATTTATAATTGCCAGATGCTGGAAAGAACCCAGGTATCCCTCAACAGAAGAGTGGATGCAAAAAATGTGGTATATCTACACAATGGAGTACTATTCAGCCATTAGAAACAATGAATTCATGAAATTCTTAGGCAAATGGATGGAGCTAGAGAACATCATACTAAGTGAGGTAACCCAGACTCAAAAGGTGAATCATGGTATGCACTCACTAATAAGTGGATATTAACTAGAAACCTGGAATACCCAAAACATAATCTACACATCAAATGAGGTACAAGAAGAAAGGAGGAGTGGCCCCTTGTTCTGGAAAGACTCAGTGAAGCAGTATTCAGCAAAACTAGAACAGGGAAGTGGGAAGGGGTGGGTGGGAGGACAGGGAGAGAGAAGGGGGCTTATGGGACTTTCGGGGAGTGGGGGGCTAGAAAGGGGGAAATAATTTGAAATGTAAATAAAAAATTATATCAAATAAAAAAATTTAAAAAAAAAGAATTGACAAATTGGACCTCATAAAATTTCAAAGCTTATATAAGGCAAAGGACACTGTCAATAGGGCAAAACGGCAACCTACAGATTGGGAAAACATATTTAACAATCCTACAACCAATAGAGGGCTAATAACCAAAATAGTCAGGATTAAAAACTCAGGGGACAGCAAATGCTAGAGAGTATGTGGAGAAAGAGGAACACTCCTCCACTCTGTAAATCAGTTTGGTGGTTCCTCAGAAAATTGGACATAGCACTACCTGAGGAGCCAGCTATACCATGCCTGGGCATATACCCAGAAGATGCTCCAACATGTAATAAGGACACATGTTTCACTATGTTCATATCAGCATTATTTATAATAGCCAGAAGCTGGAAAGAACCCAAATGTCCCTCAACAGAAGAATGCATACAGAAAATGTGGTACATTTACACAATAGAGTACTACTCAGCTATTAAAAACAATGAATGCATGAAATTCTTAGGCAAATGGATAGAGCTAGAAACTATTATCCTGTATGAGTCAACCCAATCACAAAAGAACATGCATGGTATGCAATCACTGACAATTGGATATTAGCCCAAAAGCTGGTAATACCCACGATGCAACTCACAGACCACATGAAGCTCAAGATGAAGGAAGACCAAAGTGTGGATACTTTGATCCTTATTGGAAAGTGGGTCAAAACACCCATGGCTCACAGCCAACCAGTAGAATGAGAATAGGGTCCCCAATGGAGTGGGTAGAGAGAGGACCCAAGAAGCTGAAGAGGTTTGCAGCTCTACAGGAGGAACAATAATATGTACCAACCAGTACCTCCAGAACCCCCAAGGACTAAACCATGAACCAGACTACACGTGGAAGGTCCTATGGCTCCAGCTGCATATGTAGCAGAAGATGACCATTTCAGACATCAGTGAGAGGAGAGGCCATTGGTCTTGTGAAGGCTCAATTCCCCAGAATAGTGGAATGCAAGTTAGGAAGTTGGGTGTAGGAGTGAGCAGGAGGAAGGGGGATGGGATAGGGAGTTTTAGGAGTGGTAACTCGGAAAGGGGTTAACATTTGAAATGTAAATAAAGCAAATATCTAATAAAAAAGAAAAGAATTAATAAAAAATAAATCTAAAAAATAAAATAAAACATTTAATTAAGGCTGGGCAGAGGTGGTGTACTCCTTTAATCCTAGCATTTGGAAGGCAGGGGAAGGCATATTTCTGAGTTCAAGGCCAGTCTGGTCTACAGTGAGTTCCAGAAGAGCCAGGGCTATACAGAGAAACCCTGTCTCGAAAAAAAAAATGTTTAATTAAACATTTGTATCTGTGTGTGAATGGGAGTCCCAAGGGAGGCAAGAAGAAGGTGATGAATCCTTCTACATCTAGAGTTACAGGGGGTTGTGAGCTACCTGAAGGGGGTCCTGAGAACCCAAGTATGGTAACCTGAAAGAGCAGACAGTGCTCTTAATTGTAAAGTTATTTACTTATCCCCCATTTTTTTTTTACTTTTTAATGTTTTAAATTAAAATTTATTTATACCATTTCCTTTATCTCACGCCAACCCTTTCCTCCTCCACTTCAAACGCACTGCTTCTATTTCTTTGTTACAAATACACACACATGCACATACACACACACACACACACACACACACACAATTACACATAGACACAAGACACATGAGTGTGTGTATAGATACCTGATACATAAATAAAACCTGCTGAGTCTTATTTACTCTTTATTGTGTATATGTGTTTTCAGGTCCAACCACCTGGAACTGCACAGCAATTAGGAGGCACAGGCTTTTGCATTAGTTCTCCCTCTCTCAGCAGTCCTTAGTTAACTGCAATTTTTTAACTAGAGGTGGGGCTTTGTGAGATTTACCCCTTCCCATTGAATCAAATTGTAACTTGTGGGTGGAGCTGGGACAGCAAAGGGGAGGAGTGAGGAGGAAAGTGGCTAAAAGCACCAGAGGCTTCAGGGAAAACTTTCAGAGTTCTAGAACCTAGGATTTCTGCCTGTCCCTGTGTGGAAGAGAAACACCATCACCTCAGGTAAGTTACACACCTGCATTCCCCAGTCCACCCAGCTACTCTCTGCAGAGGACATTAGACCCAAGGTGGCACAGGGCACTGTAATTTCTGACTCCGGATTTGCAGATTAGAGATTGGTTTTGTAACTTTTAATTTTTGGGACAGCATTTTGCTATGTTGCCCAGATTGGCCTGGAACTGGCCATGTAACCCAGGCTGGTTGGAATCTGCAATCACCCTGTCCTTGTCTCCTGAATTCTTGGGTCATTGGCATGTGTCACCAAACCCAGCCTCAGGTCCCAGGTGCTGACATTACAGGCTGTTCCTCAAACATTCTCTGATGTTTCATTTTGGTGTTTCAGGCTAGTTTTCTTGTTTGGTTAGTTTGCTTGTTTGGCTAAACTTAAACATGGTCTTCTATAATCCAGGTTACCCTAGAAATAATATAAGATGACTCTGAGCAGCAGAGAACTTCTGCCTCTAACTCCTAAGTGGTGGGACACAATGTCCAAGCGCTGTGACCTCTTAACAGAGTGTGGTAATGGAGACTGCTCAAAGCATGCTAGGCAAGCCTTCAAGAAACTCAATACATCTCCAGCATCTCCGTTTAAACTTTTATTTCATTTACTTTTGATAGCATTCATGGAATATAGACTCATTAAAGAAAAATGAAGTTCTCATGGGTGACAGAGAAATAAAGAAAAATACCTTAAAATGTTTTGAAGAGGGCTTTTTCTCTTTTGCTAATATGAGAGAAAACCCTACTGGATTGAAATTTGTGTGAGTGTGTTTGTGTGTGTGTGTTTGTGTGAGTGTTTGTGTGAGTGTGTGTGAGTGTGTTTGTGTGAGTGTGTGAGTGAATGTGAGTGAGTGTGAGTGTGTGATAGTTTTGTGACAACCTGACACTGGCCAGAGTCACCTGAGAGGAGGGAATATAAATTGAGAAAATGCCTCCATAAGACTGGGCTATAGGCAAGCCTGTGGAGTATTTTCATAATTAGTGATTAACGGGGAGGGATCAGCCAGCCCATTGTGGGTAGTTCTGCCCCTGGGCTGGTGGACCTGGTTCATCATGGCAAAACATCCCCAGGATATAAACCAGCATAGTGGGCTGTTGCAATGTCAGACCTGATCAGGTTTTGCAAAGGATTGTGGAAAGACTTTCGAAATGTGGGCCAGGAAAGCCATTGAGTGAGAGCACAGTGGGGTGTTCTGTAGGATGTTGGAAGATAAGAGCATCATCAAGAGCAGTACATGATGGAGTAGCTTGTGATGCTCCACAGGGAAGACCAGACTCTACTGAACCATTTGAGTTAAGACTTCATGGTTCAGATTGTAGTTTTAGAGGATCAGCTCTGATTAACAAGTTACCAGAACAAGTAAAGTGAAACCTTTGCTTTCCTGCAATATCAATACAGGTCATCTGGGGCTGAAGAATCAGCTGAGACAAATTAAGAGACCAGCATTATTGAAGTGAAGTCACCTGGAAAGTGTTCTCTCAGAATCCAAAGAAGCTGGGTTCCAAGGTTGGCAGCTGAACTTACTAATGAGTCACCCAGGTGGTGCTGGTTTTGCAGGTACTAAGGGGAGGGCAGCTGAGGCTGGGCACTGGAGAGCAGTGCGGGAGTCCTGGAGACTAGGAAGGCTATGGGTGAAAGTGCTACCCAGTAGAGAAACCCCAGCACTTGGAGATGTGGTACCTTGGCATGAGTAACAAGAACAGCAGGTATGGAGTGGAGCCAGCCTGAGCCTAGAAGACAAGCTCTGTATGCTGTACAGGGCAGAGCAGAGAAGCGACCCAAGCCCTTTGGAGGAGCCCAGAAGAGAGGGTGTAGATTCCAGACATTGGACATTTGAGTTCTTTACACTATTGCAGTTTGTGTTTGCTCTAATCTGGTTGTGACTGTGCCATGGTCCTCTCCTCTTGAAACAAGAATTTAATTTAAATTTGATTTTTATGGGAGCTCAGAATGAGAGACTTTGAACTTTGAAAGGAGATTTTGGATTTGAAAAGATATTGTATATCTTGTTAAAAATATTATTCTCCAATATATATGATACATCCCAAGCACAGTTTCCCCTTCATCCACTCCTCCTAGCAACACATGTCCCCTCCTCCCTGGATCCAATCCACCTTTGTTTTCTCTTCAGAGAAAAGCAGGTCTCCAAGAGATGACAGCCAGAAAGAACAAAACAAGGCAAGGCAAAGGACCCCCTATCAAGGTTGTACAAGGGAACCCAGTAGGAGGACTGGATGATTTCCAATAATTCATTAATTTTACATCCAGAATGCAGCTTCCCCTCCCTCTCCTCCCAGACACTCCCTCTCACCTCCCTTCCCTCCACTCCCCTTCATTTCTCTCAGAGAAGTGGAAGCCTCCCAAGGATATGCCTTGATATATCAAGTTACAGTTGACTAGGTGCATCTTTTTTTATTGAGGCTAGACAAGGCAGCCCAGTTAGGGAATAGGGATCCAAAGGCAGGCAGCAGACAGCCCCTAGTCCTGCTATTAGAAGTCCAATGGGAAGACCAAGGTGCATATCTGTTACATCTGTGTAGGGAGCCTAAGTCTATCCCATGGATGCACTCTGGGAACTCAGTCTCAGTGAGCTCCTATGGGCCTAGGTTGGAGGATTCTGTACGTTTTCTTGTATCCTTGACTAATATGATTCTTCAATACTTCCTCTCCCTCACAGATTCTCCAAGCACTGCCTGATGTTTTGCTGTAGGTCTCTACATCGGTTTCCATCAGCTGCTGGGTGAAGCCTCTCAGATGACATGTATGCTAGGCTCCTGTCTGTAAGTATAGCAGAATATCATTAATATAACATCAAGGGTGATGTCTTTCTCAAGCCATGGGTCTCACATTGTGCCAGCTATTGGTTAGCCATTGCCTCAATTTCCCCTACATTTTAATCCACACATATTTATAGGCAGGAAAATGTGTGAGTCAAAGGTTTGTGGCTGGGTTGTTGTCTCCATCAGACATCTTGCCTAATTACAGGAGGTGACTGGTTCATGTTCCATATGTCCTATTGCAAAAAGTCATAGCTAGGGTCATTCGTGTAGATTCCTGGTAGTTCCCATTGTCCTGGGTTTCTAGCTCATCTCAGATTCTCCAGACGAAGAATCCACCTCTCCCTATCCCTCTCGCTCTCCTTCTCACTCTCCCTCTTCCCCCTCCCCCTTCCCCCACTGCCTCCCCCCACTGCCTCTCCCCCTCCCACTCTACCCCCCTCTACCCCCCTCCCCCCTCTCCCCCCTCTCCCCTTCTCCCCCCCTCTCTCCCCTCTCCCCCCTCTCCCCCCCTCTCCCCCCTCTTCCCCCTCTCCCCCCTCTCCCCCCTCTTCCCCCTCTCCCCCCTCTCCCCTCCCTCTGCCCCCTCTGCCTCCTCTGCTCCCTGCCCCCTCTCTGCCCCCTCTCTGCCCCCTCTCTGCCCCCTTCCCTCACCCCTTCCCTCTCCCCCTTCCCTCTCCCCCTTCCCTCTCCCCCTTCCCTCTCCTTCCCTCTCTCCCTTCCCTCTCCCCCTTCACCCTCTCCCCCTTCACCGTCTCTCCCTTCACCCTCTCTCCCTTCACACTCTCTGCTCTCCTCTCTTCTCCTCCATCTTCTACTCCTCCTCCCCCTTCTCTTCTTCTTCCTCCTCCTCCTCCTCCTCCTCCTCCTCCTCCTCCTCCTCCTCCTCCTCCTCCTCCTCCTCCTCCTCCTCCTCCTCCTTCTTCTTCTTCTTCTTCCTCTTCTTCTTCTTCTTCTTCTTCTTCTTCTTCTTCTTCTTCTTCTTCTTCTTCTTCTTCTCTCTCTCTCTCTCTCTCTCTCTCTCTCTCTCTCTCTCTCTCTCTCTCTCATTATCATCCAGAATTTCTCTCACACACTTTTCTCTCCATCCATCCACCCCTGATGTGTATTTTTACCCTTTTTAAGATTCAAGCATTCTCTTGTCAGGCCTTCCTTGTTAGTTTCTTGGTCTATGGATAGCATGGTTATCCTGTACTTTATGGCTAATATTCACTTATGAGTACATGCCACATTTGTCTTTCTGGGTCTGGATTTTGCCTGCAAATTTCATGATGTCATGGTTTTTAATAGCTGAGTAGTATTTTATTGTGAATATGCCATATATTCATTATCCACTCTTCAGTTGAGGGACACTTGGGTTGTTTTAAGTTTCTGGCTATTTCCAATAAAATAATAAACATAGTAAAAACACTGTCTTTGTGGTATGGTGGAGCATCAATTTGAGTATATGACCAGGAGTGATATAATCAGTTTTGGAGAATTACTCCAGTTATTTGAGAGAACACTAAATTGATTTCCAGACTGATTGTACAAGTTTACACTCCAACCAGCAAAGGAAGAGTGCTCCCCTTGGTCCACATTCTAGCCAGCATGAGGTGTTGCCCTTCTAATGAGTGTAACATGAAATCCCAGAATCATTTCTATTTGTATTTCCCTGATGGCTAAGAATGTTAAGCATTTCTGTAATTGCTTCCTAGTCATTAACTATTCCTCTGTTGTAGTAACTAATTCTACTTCGTTATTTGCCCCATTTTTAAAAATTGGGATATTTGGTTTGTTGGTGTCTAATTTTCTTAGTTCTTTATATATTTTGGATATCAGACCTCTTTCAGATGTAGGGTTGGTTGAGGTCTTTGCCCAATCTGTAGGCTGCTGTTGTGTCCTTTTGACAGTGTCCTTTTCTGTACAGGAGCTTTTTAATTTCATGAGATCCCATTTAATAATTGTTGATCTTAGGGGCTGAGCTGTTGGGTCTTTTCAGGAAATTGCCTCCTGTACTAATGGGTTCAAGGATATTCCCCACTTTCTTTTACATTTAATGTATCTAGGTTTAGGTTGAGGTGTTTGAGCCACATGGACTTGAGTCTTGTGTAGGCTGATAGATATGAATCTATTTGCTTCCTTCTACATGCAGACATCCAGTCAGACCAGCACTATTTGTTGATGGTCTTTTCTTTATTTCATTTTATCGTTTTGCCTTTGTCAAAAACCAATGACCATAATTGTGCTGGTTTATATCTGGGTTCTCAATTTGATTCCATTGATCACCCTGTCTGTCTTAATACCAGCCATTCAGGGTTTATTACTACTGATCTCTATTACCACTTGAAATCAGAGATGTTGATAACTCTAGAACTTGTATTGTATAGGATTGTTTTAGTTATCCTGGGGTTTTTTTCCATATGAAGATTAGACTTTTTTTAAAGTCTGTAAATAATTGTCTTGAAATTTTGATAGGGATTGCATTGAATCTGTAGATTGTGTTTGGTAGGATGGCCATTTTCACTAGGTTGAGCCTCCTAATCCTTGAGCTTGGAGATTTTTCCATGTTCTGATATCTCCCTCAATTTCTTTCTCCAATTTCTTTTAAGTCTCTTTCTTCAGAAACTTGAAGTTCTTGTAATGCAAGACTTACACTTGCTTGGTTAGAGTTACACCAAGATATTTTGTATTTGTAGCTATTATAAAGGGTGGTGTTTCCTAATTTCTTTCTGAGACAGTTTATCATTTGTAAAAAAAATGAATTTTTTTACAGTGAGTTTTATATCCAGCCATTTTACTGAAGGTGTTTATGATATATAGGAATTCTCTGGTAGAAATTTGGGGGTCTCTTATGTATACTATCATTTGATCTATGACTAGTGACACTTTGATTTCTTCTCTTCCAATTTTTATGCCCTTGAAATCCTTTAGTTATTGCTCTACCTAGAATTTTAAATCCTGGGTTAAGTAGATAGTTTGACAGTGGGTGGCCTTGTCTTGTCCCTGGTTTTAATGAGATTGCTTTAAATTTCTCTTTTTAATTTGATTTTGGCTATTGCCTTGTCATATGTTGCTTGGATAATATTTACATATCCACCTTGTATCCTGATAACTCCAAGACTTTCAACATAATAAGCTGTTAGATTTTTTTTCAAAGGCTTTTTCAGCATCTAGGAAGATGATCGTGTAATATTTTTTTTAAGTTTGTTTTTATGATGGGATACATTGATAGATTTTCATATGTTGAACTATCCTTGCATCCTTGGGTTGAAGCCTATTTGATTGTGGTGGATTATGTCTTGATGTGTTCTGAGATTCAGCTTCCAGTAATTTATTGAGTATTTTTGAATAAACATTCATGAGGGATGTTAGTCTAAAGCTCTCCTTTCCTGTTGAGGCATTGTATAGCTTAGGTATCAGGGAGAATCTGGCCTTAGAGAATGAGTTTGTCAATGTACCTTTTGTTTCTATTTTTTGGAATATTTTGAGGATTATTGCATTAGCTCTTCTTTGAAAGCATGGTAATACTCTGCACTAAAACCACCTGAACCTATCCTGTTTGGGGATGGAAGACATTTAATGACTACTACTATTTCCCTAGGGATTATAGAACTAGGTATTTAACCTGACGTTGATTTTTTTTTTAACTTTTGTAAGTTGCATTTGTCTTGAAGATTATCCATTTCTTTAATGTTTGCCAATTTTGTAGAGTACATGTGTTTGAGGTAAAACCTAATGATTTCCTTGGTGTCTGTTGTCATGTCTCCCTTTTCAGTTCTGATTTTGTTAATTTGGATACTGTCTCTCTACCTTTTAGTTTTCCTAAAGATTTGTCCATCTTATTCATCTTCTCAAAAAAACCAACTCTTGTTTTTGTTGATTGATTCATTGTATTGTTCTTTTTGTTTCTAATTGATTGGTTTCAGCCCTGAGTTTGATTTTCTGTTGTCTATACCTATGGAATGTGTTTGCTTCTTCCTTTCTAGAGCCTTCAGGCATAGTATTAAATTGCTAGTATGTGAACTCTCTAATTCTTTATGAAGACACTTAGTCCTATGATTTGCCTCTTAGGACTGATTTTATTATGTCCCATAAGTTTGGGTATGTTCCACCATCATTTTCATTAAATTCTGAAAAGTCTTTAATTTATTTCTTCCCTGACGCAATGATAATTGAGTAGAGAGTTGTTCACTTTCTATGAGGTTATAGTGTTCTGATAAGACACAGGAATTTATTTCAGTTTTCTTGTATCTGTTGAGTTTTGCCTGGTAACCAACTACATGGTCAATTTGGGAGAGGGTTCCATGAGGTGCTGAGAAGGTATGTCCTTTGTGTTTGGGTGAAAGGCTCTGTATGTAGCACTTAGGTCCATTAGATTCATACTTCTGTTTCAGTTTTTCTCTGTTTACAGTTTGGATCAATGACCTGTCTTTTACTGAATGTGGGATGTTGCAGTATCACACTATTAATGATTGACATTCAAGGGGTGACTTAAACTTTAGTAATATTTGTTTTATGAATCTGTGTGTCCTTGCATTTGGAGAATAGATAATCATAATTGAAACATCCTCTTGGTGGATTTGTTTTTTTACTCTGAAGTGCCCTTTGAAATTTTCATTGAAAATCTGTAGCATATTAGGATGGTTTCATTTATTTCTTGATCTGCTGACTTGGAAAAACCTTTTCCAGCCCTTTACTCTAAAATAATGTCTCCTTGATGTTGAGGTTTGTTTCTTGTACGGAGCAAAATAAAGGGTCTTCACACCCATTCTGTTAATTTGTGTCTTTTTACGGGAAAATTAAGTCCATTGATACGGAGAGATATTGATGACCAATTATTGATAATCCCTGTAAGTTCCTGTTTCGATGTTGGTGGGGTGTGTGTGTGTGTGTGTCCCTGTTTTTGGATTTGCTGGTGTGGAATTATTTTATTTAGTGTGTTTTCTTGTGTTAACCTGCTTGGGTTGGAGTTATCTTCTGTAAGGCTGAATTTGAGGATGGATATTGTTTAAATATTGTTTTGTCATGGAAAGTCTTGTTTTCGCCATCTAAGGTAATGTAGAATTTTACCTGATTAGAGTAATCTGGGCTGTCCATTTGAGGTCTATCCTGCAAGAGCCAAGGATCTTCTGTATTGAAAGTCTCTTTTGAGAAGTTGGGTTTATTTATTTATTTGTTTGTTTGTTTGTTGGTTGGTTTTTCAAGATAGGGTTTCTCTGTGTAGCCCTGACAGTCCTGGAACACTCTCTGTAGACCAGGCTGGTCTCAAACTCAGAAATCTGCCTGCCTCTGCCTCCCAAGTGCTGGGATTAAAGGCGTAAGCCACTACTGCCCAGCAAAGCCTACAGCACATGGTATTCCCAGGTGGTCTCCCATCCAAGTACTAATCAGGCCCGAGCCTGCTTAGCTTATGAGTTCAGATGAGATCAGGTGCGTTCAGGGTGGTATGGCCATAGGCTAGTGTAATTATAATAGGTCTCCCTTTATATATCACTTGGTCTTTTCCTCTGGCAGCTTTTTTTGTTTTGTTTTGTTTTGTTTTGAGACAGGGTTTCTCTGTATAGCCCTCTCTGTCCTGGAACTCACTCTACAGACCAGGCTAGCCTCGAACTCAGAACTCTGCCTGCCTCTGCCTCCCAGAGTGCTGGCATCACATGTGTGCACCACCACCGCCCAGCTCTGGCAGTTTTTAATATAGTTTTTTATTCATTACATTTAGTGTTTAATTATGTGATAGGAGGATTTTTTGTTTTGGTCAAATCTACTTGGTGTTTTTCAGGCTTCTTGTATGTTTATAAGCAACTCTATGTTTAGGTTAGGACGTTTTTTTCTTTTATGATTTTGTTAAATATTTTCTGGGCCTTTGAGCTGGGAATCATCCTCTTCTGTTGTTCTTAGGTTTGGTCTTTTCATAGTGTACCAAATTTCCTGGATGTTTTGTATGGGAACCTCTTTTGATTTAACATTTTCATCTACCAATGTAACAAATTCTTCAATTGTATCTTGGCCACCTGATCTTCACTTTTCCATTTCTTGTATTATGTTACAGATGCTTGTTTCTGTTCTCTTACCTAGATTTTTCATCTCTGGGGTTGTCTTGGTTTGTATTTTCTTTACTGCTTCTACTTCTATTTTCAAGTCTTGACCAGTTTTATTCATTTCCTTCACTTGTTTGATTATATTTTCTATGGGCTTTTTAAGGGATTTATTGATTTCCTCTTTAAAATGACCTACCATCTTCATAAAATTGGATTTAGGGCCACTTTCTCATGCTTCAGTTCCATTACGATATCCAGAGCTTATGGTAATAGTATATCTGGGATTTGGAGGTGCCGCATTACCCTGGCTCTGGTCAATTGCCTCCTTATGCTGACCTTTAGCTATCTGAATGTCTCTGATGCCAGCAAGTCTCCTGAAAAGTAGGCAGATTTGTGAGCCAGCCAATGGAGTACAAGATAGAAGGTGCAATTTGCCCTGCTGTGTGTGGCCTAAGGAGACCTGGAAGGGAAGAGGCCTTGGGTAGGAATCTAGCTGAATACCCAAGATGCTGAGAGTCCTGAAGAAATGGAGGCAGAGCCATTGGCTGGAAAATGGAGCTCAATGGACAGGGTACAGCTCTCTGTTCCTGGGTGTGCCCCAGAGAGATCAGGCAGGCAGGTGACTTGGGGGGAGACTGGATATTTTTAAGAGACTATACATTCAATGTGCTTGAATTTGTAAAGACTGTGAAACTCTTAGTTTTTCGTGTTTTAAATTTCTGGTATTTATTGCCCTGAGATCGGGGTAATGAATCCCAGGCCTTCCACAACCCAAAAAGGAAGGATTATACCTCAAAAATTGTTCTGTGTCAAGTTGACAGGGATCAGTTGTACTGGATAATTTTATGTCAGCTGACACGTGCTAATGTCATCTGAGAGGACAGAACCCCTGTTTAGAAAAAGCCTTCATAAGCTGTAGGAAAGCCAATAGAGAATTTTCTTAGTGATTGATGAGGATGGTCTAGTCCCTTTTTTGTTGATGCTGTCCCTGGGCTGGGGGTCCTATTTTCTTTTTTTTTTTCAGCATATTCTAATGTGAACTTTTTAATATATGCTTCAAACATTCACAGGCATAACAGTGGATTTAAAACAACCAATGGGACCTCAAAGAACAAACATTGATTTACAGGTAAACCAATATGCCATAAGTCCATTGTCTTAGGATTTCCATTGTTGTGAAGAAACACCATGACCAAGTCAACTCTTATAAAGGAAAACATTTCATCTGGGCTGACTTAAGGTTCAGAGGTTTAGTCCATTATCATCAAGACAGGAAGCATGACAGCATCCAGGCAGACATGGCACTGAAGGAGCTGAGAGTTCCACACCTTGATCAGAAGGCAGCCAGGAGATGATTGGATTTCCAGGTAGCTGGGAGGAAGCTCTCTCAAAGGCTGCCCCACAGTACACACTTCCTCCAACAAGGCTACACCTTCTCATAGTGCCACTCCCTAGCCCAAGGATATTCAAACCACCATATTCATTATTATTTAGCTATCTGCATCTGTTAGCATCCAAAGAAATGCAGAAGTCTCTGGGGTATAGCAAAAGACAGCCCAAATAAGGCCCTATGGTTCCAGAGAGACAGTCTTAGATTTCTGTGCTTACTCTCCGCCTTCTTTTTCAATATGTGGCTGATATGTATCATTTTACATAGAGATATATGACGAATATGCACTGAGGCCTAAAGTGGTCTCCTCTGCATCCATGTCATGCTTAGGAATGGCCAGTTACCACCTATACACTGGATAGATTGCAGATCTTTTCAGACACCAGAAGTTTTGAGGGTATTCATAACAACCGTATGTCCACATGCTACAGAGAGCAAGGCAGTAATTAATACTTTACCATGGCCTCTGTATCAGCCCTCACTTTGAGTTTTCCCTCCCTCTTTTTCTGTCCAAGCTTCCTTTAATGATTGGCTACAATGTGGAAGTGTAGGCCAAATAAATCCTTTTCTCCCTTGCCTTTGGTTATGACCTTTCACCACAGCAATAGAATCCTTAAGACCATGTGGTGTATGTGTATGGATGTGTGGTTGTATGTGAATGTGTGTGTGTTTTAAAACTTAACACAAGGTTCTATGTGGTCTGGAACATGTTTGTGGAACAGGCTAGAAAGCAAAAAATCCACATCTTTGCCTCCTGAGTGCTGGGATGATAAGCATTTGCTGCCAGGATTGGGACATACTTTTTGTTTGCTTGTGTTTGCTTTTAAATGTTAGGATTTATTTAGGTGTTCTGCAATACCATTGCTGGTCTGGAACTGCCTATATTCTGGTCCATCACCCACCCAACCTATTCTAGGATTAGAGGTCAGAGCCAGCATGTCTGAAAGAATATGTTTAGTAACTTAATCAGATTGTAAGCTTTTAGTGATACTTCTTGGACACTAATTTGGTTTTGTGTGAATTAAAGTTTCCTTGGATGTCCCTTCTTGGATGTTTCCCCAGGATCCATTAGGATGGTAGTTTGTGGCCCACCCACATTCCTGGAGCTCATAAGGAAGAAGGCACTGAAGGATGAGGCTTTGGTTGTCTCTTCTCTAGAGAAACTGGTCATGGAGCTCCTCCCAGAACTGTTGGAGGAGGCCTTCACTGACAAATTGACTAATGTGAAGACTCCAATGGAAGCCTTGGGCTTCTCTCTACTCTCCTGGGGTACTCTGATGTAAGAATCCAGAAGGAAATATTTCAGGCTATGCTGTATGAACTATATTTCCTATTGACACACATGGTTCAACTCAGGTAAGCATGACCCTTGTAACATCAAGTGGAGGACACTAGGATTCAGGAAAATGATCCATGGGTCTGGCAGTAGGGGAGCAGAGGTAGATCAGAAATTTTCAGTAGCATCAGCTTAGAAGACAATAGAAGCCTTGACTCCTGCTTCTCTCTGATGAAAAGGTACAGTTCAGAGTAGAGTGGAGGAATAGAAAGGATGTAGGCACAGTGGGTGGAGCCTGCCTTTGTCTCTTTCACAGATGCTAGTAGTACCAGGTCAAGAGTAAATTAATGAAGTCAAGTCAGAGGGCTATGGAGACAGCTCAGAAAGAGCCATTGCCTGGCACTATGAGGTCTTGTTAGACACTCAGCATCTAGAAAATCAAACACTGCCTAGACCAGATAGGAGAAGGGAAGAGCTGACTCCATGGAAGGTCATCTCTTGTCCACTGACACTTCATCAGTTACCCATAGGAGGTGGAAACTTCGAGTTCTCGATATACAGAATGAGCACCATGATGTTTGGGAAGTATGGGGAAGAAGTGATAGAGTTTGCTGCTCTGCAGAGACCAAGAACAAGAAGAAGTAGAAGAGCCTGAGCTGGAAGTGGCACAAAAGCCAGCTATGAAAGGTGATAACTACTGACCTCTGCTTTGGGACTGTCTTAGGGTTTCTATTCCTGAAAAAACATCATGACCAAGAAGCAAGTTGGGGAGGAAACGGTTTATTGAGCTTACACTTCTGCATTGCTGTTCATCACTAAAGGAAGTCAGGACTGGAACTCAAGCAGGGTTGGAAGCAGGAGCTGATGCAGAGGCCATGGAGAGATGTTCCTTACTGGCTTGCTTCCCCTGGCTTGCTCAGCCTGCTCTCTTATAGAACCCAAGAACACCAGCCCAAAGATGGTACCACCCACAAGGGGACCTCCCCACTTGATCACTAAGAAAATGCCCCACAGCTGGATCTCATAGAGGAACTTCCCCAACTGAAGCTCCTTTCTCTGATAACTCCAGCCTGTGTCAAGTTGACACACAAAACCAGCCAGTACAGGGAGACTTACAGATGAATGGTGAACATACTTCTTGGATTGGGCCTGGGAGAGAAAAGGTTGCTTATAATTGATTCCAAATGTAAAAAGTTGACATTTTTGACTGTCAAAGGACACCTTTGACTTCCAGAGTGAACTGGGGCTGGGCAAAGACTTGGTAGCTGATCACTCAGCTGACTTCTCTCTGAGGGAGCAAAGGTTGATTCTCTGGGGTTAGCAAGAAGCAATCTGTTGCCCACAAAATACTCCTTGGGGCTGGCAAGAAGGGTTGAGATATCAGTATTAGGGTTCTCTAGAGTCGCAGGACATACGTGTAGTCTCTATAGTTAGGGAATTTGTCGATGACTCAGTCTGTAGTCCAACTCCCCAACAATGGTCAGCAGCAGCTGTGGGTGGAAGTCCGAGGATCTAGCAGTTTCTCAGTCCCATGAGGCAAGCAGTCAAAGAGTGAGTTATCTTCTTCCAATATCCTTATGTAGGTCTCCAGCAGAGGGTGAGGCCCAGATTAAAAGTGTGTGCCACCACACCTTTAATCCCAGATCACCTTAAACTCAAAACTCTCCCAGTCTTAATCCATAGCCACTATGCTCAAGATCTCCATGCCAAGATCTAGGTCAGAAACTTGCATCTCTCAGTCTCCAGATTAGAATCACTGCTGGATTATAGTTCATTCCAGATATAGTCAAGTTGACAACTAGGAATAGCCACTACAGGATCATAATCAATCAATCAATCTCTCTCTCTCTCTCTCTCTCTCTCTCTCTCTCTCTCTCTCTCTCTCTCACACACACACACACACACACACACACACACACACACGGAGGAAGCAAGCTTCAACCACCTCCAACTTCACACATATTCATACATACATACGCACACTCACATTTGATGGGTGGAGCAAATCTCCAACACTTTTTTCTCCCACTGTTTATATGTCCCAGCACTATCTTTCAAGCAGTACAAAAACAATGTATTTACATTCTATTGTCTTTGAGTGAAAGGTTGCAATGAGTATACTAAGAAAAGACATGTTTCCCAATACCCTCACATGAGCAAATGTTTTATGTATTAAGGATTAAAAAATTATTCCCAAGAGCCCATGTACATTTGTATGTAAGCAACTTGCTATAGATCTTCCAGGTGTAAGCAAGCAAGGTATTTTTCTCAGCCAATCTCTCTTACAGGCTGAAATTTGTGGTTAAATGTAATCTTAAAAAAAAAATCTTTAAGAGCATCACAAACATAAACTTCTATATAAAACCAGTCATTTCTACTTTAAATCTACAGAACGCACTTCTACTCATTAACAATTTCTTATTAAATAATATCAGGAAACTGAGGGCAAAGGGTTGTACAAGAAATTAATCATCGACTTAATCACCAGCTCAAGTTTAGCAATAGAGGCACATGAAATAGTGCCTGGTATCAACTCACCCTGGCACATCTCTCCCACTGAGGCCAAACAAGGCAGTCCAGTTATAGGAACAGGATCCACAGGCAGGCAACAGAGGGAAAGCCCCACTCCCATTCTTGGGGGACCTGCAGGAAGATTGTTTTAGTTTTGCTGCTATGAACAGACACCATGATCATGGCAAGTCTTATAAAGGACAACATTTAATTGAGGCTGGTTTACAGGTTCAGAGGTTCAGTCCATTATCTTCAAGGCAAGAGCATGGCAATATCCAGGCAGGCATGATGTAGGCAGAGATGAGAGTTCAACATCTTCATCTGAAGACTGCTAGTGGAAGACTCACTTCCAGATAACTAGAGTGAGCATCTTAAGGTCACATGCACAGTGATACACCTACCTACACACTTCCTAATAGAGCCACTCCCTGGGCCTAGCATATACAAGCCAATATAAAGACAGAGCTGGGTATCTGCTACATATATTATGGGGTGGGATGAAGTTTTGTCCTGTCCATGTTTCAGTTGGCACTTCAGTTTCTGGAATCCTCCAAAGGTTGAGGTTAGTTCATACTGTTAGTATTCTTGTGAAGTCCATATCCACTCCAGGTCCTTTAATCCCTTTCCTAACTCCCAATACTCCCAGAGCTCTGTCTAATGTTTGGCTGTGAGTCTCTGCATCCTTTTCTATCACCTGCTGAGGAGTTACCTCTCTGAGCACAGTTGATACTAAGCTCCTATCTGCAGGTATAACAGTATCATTAATAGTGTCATCTATTGGTACCTGTCTATGGCATGAACGTCTACTTTGGCCAGTCATCATTTGGCCATTGGAGCAGAAGTCTCTGCTCCATCTTTTTCCCTGCACATATTGTGGGCAGGACACAATTTGGGTCCAAGGTTCAATGAGTGGATTGCTGTCCTTTACTGGTCCTACTGCCTGACTTGAGGAGGTAGTCACTTCAGACTGCCACTGCTAGGAGTCACCCTCCTATACTCCTGTGACCCTCCCCACATCCCAAGTCTCTGGCAGTCCTAGAGATGCATCCCTACGCTCCACCTACCTGCTGCAGATTTCCATTCTCTTTCCCCATTGCTCTCCCTATACCTCATCCTCTCACCCAGACCCTCTCCCCATCACTCTCCCATGAAATTCTATCCCTCCATCTACCTTCAATGTCCATTTTGTTTCTCCTCCTGAGTGGGATTTAAGCATCTTTCCTTGAGCTCTCTGTTGTTTGCCTTCTTTCAGTCTGTGGATTGTAGCATGGGTATCCTTTACTTTAAGACTAGTATCCACTTATAAGTGAGCACATACCATGAATGTCCTCTATAGTATGTCTAGATTACCTCACTCAGGATCATCTTTTCTACTTCCCAATTTCCTGCCAATCTCATGCTATCAATATCAATGTTTTTAATCACTGAGTATTCAATTGTGTAAGCAAACAACCATTTTTTCATTCTTCACTTGAGGGACATGTAGGACATTACAGTTTCTGGTCATTATAAATAAAGCTGCTATGGACATAGTTGAGGAAGTGTCCTTGTAATATAGTGGAGCCTCTTTGGGGTATATATCTGGAGTCCTATATCTGAGTCTTGTGGTAGAACTATTCCAGTTTTCTGAGAAAAACTGCCAAATTGATTTCCAGAGGGGGTTATACAAGTTTGCCCTCCCACCAGCAGAGGAGAAGTACTCCCATTACTCTACATCCTCACAATCATGTGCTGTCTCTTGAGATTTTATTGTTATTTTTTTTATTCGATATAATTTATTTACATTTCAAATGATTTCCCCTTTTCTAGCCCCCCCCCCACTCCCCGAAAGTCCCATAAGCCCCCTTCTCTTCCCCTGTCCTCCCTCCCACCCCTTCCCAGTTCCCCGTTCTGGTTTTGCCAAATACTGTTTCACTGAGTCTTTCCATAACCAGGGACCACTCCTGCTTTCTTCTTGTATCTCATTTGATGTGTGGATTATGTTTTGGGTATTCCAGTTTTCTAGGTTAATAACCACTTATTAGTGAGTGCATACCATGATTCACCTTTTGAGTCTGGGTTACCTCACTTAGTATGATGTTCTCTAGCTCCATCCATTTGCCTAAGAATTTCATGAATTCATTGTTTCTAATGGCTGAATAGTACTCCATTGTGTAGATATACCACATTTTTTGTATCCACTCTTCTGTTGAGGGATACCTGGGTTCTTTCCAGCATCTGGCAATTATAAATAGGGCTGCTATGAACATAGTAGAGCATGTATCCTTATTACATGGTGGGGAATCCTCTGGGTATATGCCCAGGAGTGGTATAGCAGGATCTTCTGGAAGTGAGGTGCCCAGTTTTCGGAGGAACCGCCAGACTGCTTTCCAGAGTGGTTGTACCAATTTGCAACCCCACCAGCAGTGGAGGAGTGTTCCTCTTTCTCCGCACCCTCTCCAACACCTGCTGTCTCCTGAATTTTTAATCTTAGCCATTCTGACTGGTGTAAGATGAAATCTTAGGGTTGTTTTGATTTGCATTTCCCTAATGACTAATGAAGTTGAGCATTTTTTAAGATGCTTCTCCGCCATCCGAAGTTCTTCAGGTGAGAATTCTTTGTTTAACTCTGTACCCCATTTTTTAATAGGGTTGTTCGGTTTTCTGGAGTCTAACTTCTTGAGTTCTTTATATATATTGGATATTAGCCCTCTATCTGATGTAGGATTGGTGAAGATCTTTTCCCAATTTGTTGGTTGCCGATCTGTCCTCTTGATGGTGTCCTTTGCCTTACAGAAACTCTGTAACCTTATGAGGTCCCATTTGTCAATTCTTGCTCTTAGAGCATACGCTATTGGTGTTCTGTTCAGAAACTTTCTCCCTGTACCGATGTCCTCAAGGTTCTTCGCCAGTTTCTTTTCTATTAGCTTCAGAGTGTCTGGCTTTATGTGGAGGTCCTTGATCCATTTGGATTTGAGCTTAGTACAAGGAGACAAGGATGGATCAATTCGCATTCTTCTGCATGCTGACCTCCAGTTGAACCAGCACCATTTGTTGAAAAGGCTATCTTTTTTCCATTGGATGTTTTCAGCCTCTTTGTCGAGGATCAAGTGGCCATAGGTGTGTGGGTTCATTTCTGGATCTTCAATCCTGTTCCATTGATCCTCCTGCCTGTCACGGTACCAATACCATGCAGTTTTTAACACTATTGCTCTGTAGTATTGCTTGAGGTCAGGGATACTGATTCCCCCAGATTTTCTTTTGTTGCTGAGAATAGTTTTAGCTATCCTGGGTTTTTTGTTGTTCCAGATGAATTTGATAATTGCTCTTTCTAACTCTGTGAAGAATTGAGTTGGGATTTTGATGGGTATTGCATTGAATCTGTATAGTGCTTTAGGCAAAATGGCCATTTTAACTATATTGATTCTACCGATCCATGAGCATGGGAGGTTTTCCCATTTTTTGAGGTCTTCTTCCATTTCCTTCTTCAGAGTCTTGAAGTTCTTGTCATACAGATCTTTCACATGTTTGGTAAGAGTCACCCCAAGATACTTTATACTGTTTGTGGCTATTGTGAAGGGGGTCATTTCCCTAATTTCTTTCTCAGCCTGCTTATCCTTTGAGTATAGAAAGGCCACTGATTTGCTTGAGTTGATTTTATAACCTGTCACTTTGCTGAAGCTGTTTATCAGCTGTAGGAGCTCTCTAGTGGAGTTTTTTGGGTCACTTAGGTAGACGATCATGTCGTCTGCAAATAATGATAGTTTGACTTCCTCCTTTCCAATTTGTATCCCTTTGACCTCCTTATGTTGTGGAATTGCCCGAGCTAGTACCTCAAGTACAATATTGAAAAGATAAGGAGAAAGGGGGCAGCCTTGTCTGGTCCCTGATTTCAGTGGGATTGCTTCAAGTTTCTCTCCATTTAGTTTGATGCTGGCTACCGGTTTGCTGTATATTGCTTTTACTATGTTTAGGTATGGGCCTTGAATTCCTGTTCTCTCCAAGACTTTAAGCATGAAGGGATGCTGAATTTTGTCAAATGCTTTTTCAGCATCCAATGAAATGACCATGTGGTTTTGTTCTTTGAGTTTGTTTATGTAGTGGATTGTATTGATGGATTTCCGTATATTGAACCAACCCTGCATTCCCGGGATAAAGCCTACTTGATCATGGTGGATGATCGTTTTGATGTGTTCTTGGATTCGGTTGGCAAGAATTTTATTGAGTATTTTTGCATCGATGTTCATAAGGGAAATTGGTCTGAAGTTCTCTTTCTTTGTTGGATCTTTGTGTGGCTTTGGTATCAGCGTAATTGTGGCTTCGTAGAAGGAATTGGGTAGTGTTCCTTCTGTTTCTATTTTGTGGAATAGTTTGAAGAGTATTGGTGTTAACTCTTCTTTGAAGGTCTGGTAGAATTCTGCACTGAAACCATCTGGTCCTGTGCTTTTTTTGGTTGGAAGACTTTCTATGACTCCTTCTATTTCTTTAGGCTTTATGGGACTGTTCAGATGGTCTAGTTGGTCCTGATTTAATTTTGGTATTTGGTATCTGCCAAGGAAATTGTCCATTTCCTCCAGATTCTCCAGTTGTGTTGAGTACAGGCTCTTGTAGTAGGATCTGATGATTTTTTGGATTTCCTCAGTTTCCGTTGTTATGTCTCCCTTTTCATTTCTAAGTTTGTTAATTTGGATACTTTCTCTGTGCCCTTTGGTCAGTCTGGCTAAGGGTTTATCTATCTTGTTGATTTTCTCAAAGAACCAGCTCCTGGTTTTGTTGATTTTTTTATATGGTTCTCTTTGTTTCTACTTGATTGATTTCAGCCCTGAGTTTGATGATTTCCTGCCTTCTACTCCTCCTGGGTGAAATAGCTTCTTTTTGTTCTAGGGCTTTCAGGTGTGTCATTAAGCTGGTAATGTATGCTCTCTCCATTTTCTTTTTGGAGGCACTCAGGGCTATGAGTTTTCCTCTTAGCACTGCTTTCATTGTGTCCCATAGATTTGGGTATGTTGTGTTTTCATTTTCATTGTGTTCTAAAAAGTCTTTAATTTCTTTCTTTATCTCTTCCTTGACCAAGGTATCATTGAGTAGAGTATTGTTCAATTTCCACGTGTATGTGGGTTTTCTATTGTTTCTGTTGCTATTGAAGACCACTTTTACTCCATAGTGATCAGATAGGAGGCATGGGATTAGTTCTATCTTCTTATATTTGTTGAGGTCTGTCTTGTGACCAATTATATGGTCGATTTTGGAGAAGGTACCATGAGGTGCTGAGAAAAAGGTATATTCTTTTGTTTTAGGATAGAATGTTCTATATATATCTGTTAAATCTAATTGGTCCAAAGCTTCAATTAGTTTCATTGTGTCCTTGTTTAGTTTCTGTTTTCCTGATCGGTCCATTGAGGAAAGTGCAGTGTTGAAGTCACCCACAATTATTGTGTTAGGTGCAATGTGTGCTTTGAGTTTTAATAGTTTCTTTTATGAAAGAGGGTGCCCTTGCATTTGGAGCAAAATGTTCAGGATTGAGAGTTCTTCTTGTTGTATTTTTCCTTTGACCAGCAAGAAGTGTCCCTCAGAGTCTCTTTTGATGACTTTGGGTTGAAAGTCAATTTTATCTGATATTAAAATGGCTACTCCAGCTTGTTTCCTGAGACCATTTGCTTGTAAAATTGTCTTCCATCCTTTTACTCTAAGGTAGTTTTTGTCTTTGACCCTGAGGTGTGTTTCCTGTAAGCAGCAAAATGTAGGGTCCTGTTTACGTACCCAGTCAGTTAGTCTGTGTCTTTTTATTGGGGCATTGAGTCCATTGATGTTAAGAGATATTAAGGAATAGTGATTGTTACTTCCTATCATTTTTGACGTTATTTTTTAAATTTGATTGCTTAACTTCTTTTGGATTTGATGAAACGTTACTATCTTGCTTTTTCCAGGGTTAAGTTTCCCTCCTTGTATTGGTATTGTCCTCCTATTATCCTTTTTAGGGCTGGGTTTGTGGATAGATATTGGGTAAACTTGGTTTTGTCGTGAAATATCTTAGTTTCTCCATCTATGGTGATTGAGAGTTTTGCTGGATATAGTAGTTTTGGTTGGCCTTTGTGTTCTCTTAGAGTCTGCATGAGATCTGCCCAGGACCTTCTAGCCTTCATAGTCTCAGGTGAAAAGTCTGCTGTGATTCTGATAGGTCTTCCTTTATATGTTACTTGGCCTTTTTCTCTTACTGCCTTTAATATTCTTTCTTTGTTTAGAACATTTGGTGTTTTGATTATTATGTGATGGGAAGTATTTCTGTTCTTGTCCAGTCTGTTTGGAGTTCTGTAGGCTTCTTGTATATTCATGGGCATCTCTCTCTTTAGGTTAGGGAAGTTTTCTTCCATAATTTTGTTGAAGATATTTGCTGGCCCTTTAAGTTGTAAATCTTCACTCTCATCTATGCCTATAATCCTTAGGTTTGGTCTTCTCATTGTGTCCTGGATTTCCTGAATATTTTGGGTTACAAGCTTTTTGCATTTTGCATTTTCTTTAACTGTTGAGTCCATGGTTTCTATGGAATCTTCAGCATCTGAGATTCTTTCTTCTATTTCTTGTATTCTGTTGTTATTTGCATCTCTGTCCCCTGATTTCTTCCCAAGGCTTTCTATCTCCAAAGTTGTCTCCTTTTGAGTTTTCTTAGTTTTTTCTACTTCTGATTTTAGATCCTGGATGGTTTTGCTTAGCTCCTTCACTTGCTTGTTTGTGCTTTCCTGTAATTCTTTAAGAGATTTTTGTGTTTTCTCTTTCATGACCTCAGCCTATTGACCAAAGTTCTCCTGTATTTCTTTAAGAGATTTTTGTGTTTCGTCTTTCATGACCTCAGCCTTTTGACCAAAGTTCTCCTGTATTTCTTTAAGTGTTTTTTGCATTTCCTCCTTGCTGGCTTTTGTATTCTCCTTGATTTCTTTCAATGATTTTTGTGTTTCCCTTGCAAGGGCTTCTAACTTTTGATCCATTTTCTCCTGAATTTCTTTAAGTATGTCCTTCATGTGTTCCTGTACCAGCATCATGACCAGTGAATTTAGATCCAAATCTTGCTTTACTGGTGTGATGGGGTATCCAGGACATGCTGGTAGAGGAGAATTGGGTTCAGATGTTGCCATATTGCCTTGATTTCTGTTAGTGACGTTCCTGCGTTTGCCTTTTGCCATCTAGCTCTCACTGGTATTACTTGGTCTTGTCAATGCTGGACTCACCAATGCAAGCTGCCCCTTTCCCGTTGGCCTCTGGTGCACAGCTTACACCCTGCACTGCCTGGAGACAGGTTGCTGCTGTCCAGGCTGTTCAGATCCCACAGCAGGCACCTGAAGGCTCCCGCTGGGGCCCGCAGGATTTACCGGAGCACACCGACTTCTCCCAGCTGGCCGCCCGGAAGCCCCCGCTAGCCTCTTGAGGGACCTGGAGATGTGGTGCGGCCGCCCAGGCTGATCTGAAGCGGAGAGAGTTGAGCTGAGGGCTTCTGCCTGAGGCCTTGCCCCAGATTGTGTCTGTGGACTAGATGGAGCCCTTGTGCACTCCCAGGGAGCGCCGAAGGTGTATGCTGCTGTGACCTCCCCTGTGTTCTGATCACTCCGCTGGGCAGCCAATTCCCCAATCGGGCTGGCGCACACAGGTTAGCCTGGTCGCCCAGGCCCTGAGTCCAGGCAAAAGCCTGGGAGGCCAAGGTCCTAGCAAAGTTCCCCTAGGGCTATGACTGTTAATTGGGTCCACCAGGTGACCCGGATGGCCGGCGTGCGCGTCCGCGCTCCCCGAAAGCACCGGGAGAGTCTGTTGTGCTAACAATCTCCTGGGCGGGTTGACACACAGATGGCCCACCAAGCTGCCCAGTTCTTGGGGTCAGTCCTATGCCTTTTGGGGCCTAGACCCCCGTTTTGTTAGCCTCAGGCTATGCTTGTTAGCCATCTCTGCCTGCCCGAGCACTCTGGGTCCTGTAGGCAAAATGGCGGCGGCGCGTGTGCCGGCCAGGGCAAAAAAAAAAAAAAACTCCTGGCTGGGTTGGCACCCCGATGGCCACCCGAACAGCCCAGGGCCTGGGTGCAGGCCAACGCCCGTTGGGCTCAGAACCCTGCGGTGTTGGCCTCGGATTATGTTTGTGTACCTCAGTCTGTCCGATCTGTGGAGTCCGAAATCAAGATGGAGGTGAGTCTCTCCTGACTGGCGGGAAGCTGAGTTCTGAAGTGGCTTCCATGCAGTGAAAGGCTCCGCAGAACCGCTGCTGCTTGCCGCCCGGCTGGTCAGCGAAGGTCAGTGGTCGTGGGCGCAGGGCCTAACTGGACCCTGTGTCGCCTTGGTTCCACCGCTGATGGCCCTTCAGCTGGACCAGCCACTGCTGCCGCCGCCACCGCCCAAGAAGCCAGTTTTAAAGGGTGCAGTAAGCACGCTCTACAATTCCTTGACCCGTTGGGTTATAAGGAATTCCAGTTTTATATTAAGTTTTATATTAAATTCCTTGCAAAATGAGATAAAGTTCTTACCAGAATAGGCTGGTCCATTGTCTGTCTTAATGACTTTGGGTAATCCCATGGTATTAAAAGCTTGTAAACAATGATCGGTTACATTTTTAGAGGCTTCTTCCGAATTTAGGGAGGCAAAAAGGAGTCCCGAGCACATATCAATGCAAACATGTATAAACTTTAATTTTCCAAATTCTGCATAGTGAGTTACATCCATTTGCCAAATTTGATTGGGCATAAGTGTGGTGAGGCCCCTGACCAGCAGGGGAAGAAGACCACCAACACGAGGATTCTTCTCTGATCACACTTTATTGGAGCGCTTCTTGGTTGTGGGAGAGCTGGAGGCAAAGGGCGAGGGGCAAGGGAGGAGGAGAGGGAGCGGCATATATAGGCAGGGTCTTCCCCCTGTTGATAAGCTAGTCAGGCTGGGATAGGTTGCAGCTGTTGCCGGGCAGACTCGTGCTGGAACATGGGCCAAAATAAAGGTGTTTACTGCACTCCTCGGCGCCATCTTATAATGGCGAATGGTGTGGATCGCCACACTTCCCCCTTTTCTTTTGTATAAACAAGGTACTGGGCAAGAGGGCCAGACCGAAAATATATGTAGCCGTCTCTGTCTTAGAATCGACCTCTCTAGTCCCTCAGCCTTACCCGTCATCGGATCACCTTGTCATCCTCAAGGTTCCATGTCTTAGGTTGGTCAGGGGACAGAGGAAGTTGCCCGTCTCTGAAACGGCTACTTAGGGTCAGCTCCCTCTATAATTGTGCTCAGGGATGAATAGTTGAGTGTCATGCAAAGCCTCATAGATCTTTGTAGAGGCTAATCCAGGCTTGAGGGGACTGGCCGGCCTCCAGAGCTGCAAAAGCTCGAGCAATGATAACCTTTGCCCTGTTCCTGACAGCTCGCATTTTGCAGAGAAGGAATAGGGTTAAAAGTAATCCTGCCAGGCAAAACGCGCCAAACATGCCAACTCCGATCCACTCCTTAAAATAGGAAAAGTTTTCACCATCCAGGTGCGAGAAAGACCAAAAATAATTTTCACTAGCATGCATCAGGTGAGTCAGCCACCACAGCATCGTTATTCTTCTCCACATTTTCATCGCTGAGATTCGCATCCTCCTCTCTTGGGCTTTCAACTCGGCGGGTCAGCCTCTCTGGAACCCAAATCGGGTCAGTTCGGTCCTGTGGAAAGACACAAACAGCTCCCCTGGATCTCTGAATCACAGGATCCGGTCCGTACCAGTTACTGTCCAGCATATCCTTCCACATGACGTGCATGCGAGGAGATGGAACTGAGTTTACGTGCCTGTCAGCAGCAGTTGTATTGGACTCATTAAGGTTTAAAAAGTTAAGTGTAAAAAGAGCTAGAGATGCTCTTTCTCGTGGGGTAGCGTGTTCAGCTATTCCCCCTTTTTGTTTTTGTAGAATCTCCTTGATAGTTCTATTGGCTCTTTCAATAATGCCTTGGCCTTGAGGATTGTAGGGTAATCCCAGATGATGAGAGACCTCAAGGCGTGCACAAAATGCTTGAAAACCACGGGAGGTGTAAGCTGGGCCATTATCTGTTTTTATGGCATGCGGCTTACCCCAGGCTGCCCAAGCCTCCAGGCAATGAGTTTTTACATGGGAAACACGCTCACCTGCAATAGGCGTGGCATGAATAATGCCTGAGCACTTGTCTACAGATATGTGGAGATATTTAAGCCTCCCAAAATAGGGTACATGCCTCACGTCCATTTGCCAGAGGGATAAAGGCTTAAGGCCTTTGGATTCACCCCGATATGAGGCGGGTGATGAAAAGGAACACACGATTGGCAATTCTTAACTATATCTCTTGCCATATTTCTGATAATATGAAACTTTAGTCTTAAAGTTTTCGCTGGGACATGATATAAGTCATGAAAATGTTTTGCAGATTCAAAAGGATCTATAGCCACCATAATTGTTTGGCGTGTTGCTCTATCCACGATATCATTCATGGTGCTCAATGGTCCTGGCAGAAGGGAATGGGCTCTAATATGACCAATATCAAAGGGATGTCTCCTTTGTAAAATACAATTCTGAATTTGTACCAAAATAGGAGCCACCATACTAGAGGGATGGACAGCAGTGGCTACTTCTAAATTTGAAACTGCATTGACAACATAAAGCGAATCTGAAAACAAATTAAAAGGTTCTTCAAAGTGTTTAAACACTTCCAGGACCACCTGACACTCTACCACTTGAGGTGCATCCGGGCGGAAGGTGCAAATTACGGACTCATATCCCTGGATGGCATAAGCCCCTTTTCCTGATTTTGATCCGTCAGAAAAAATAGTCATAGCAGCTGTCAAAGGTTTGGTGGCAGTAATCTTTGGAAAATAAACCAAATTCTTATCAACAAAAGACAATAACTCACTTTTAGGGTAATGATTATCTATTATGCCCAAGAAAGCACACATCAGTATAGTCCATTCATCCATGGTACCCGCAAGTACCTCAACCTGTTGTTTGGTATAGGGGATAATTAGAACATCGGGGCGTTTTGCAAAATGTGTAAGGCTGAATTTTATCCCTATTAAGGCCTGATTAGCAACCAGAGCAGGATAGTACTGCAAAGTTTTTGCCCCCAACGAGTGCCCATGAAGCCACCACAGGGGACCGTACTGCCACAGGACACCTGTAGGATAGGCTTTAGTCTATAAGATGCATAGTTTCAAAGGTTTTTCTAGGTCAAAACGATCCAAACTTGCCTTCTCAATGGCCAACTCAACCTTACGAAGCGTAGCTTCTGCCATAGGGGTGAGTGACCTAGGAGAATTAACATCAGGATTCCCTTCTAAGATGGAGAAAAGGGGTTGAAGCTCAGCTCTAGGAATAGCCAGATATCCCCGCAGCCAATTAATATTTCCTAATAATTGTTGGAAATCATTCAATGTCTTCAGATGAGAGGTTTGAATGCAGATCTTTTGGGGTCTTACTTGATTAGAACGGATGGTCGCTCCAAGAAATTTTACAATAGTGGACTGCTGTATTTTATCAGGGGAAATGTATAACCCCTTTTGTTCTAATGCCTTCGTCAGGCTGGTGTAGGCATCGTCAAGAACCCGCTGTGAAGAAGCAGTCAATAAGACATTGTCCATGTAATGGAGGAATCTAATGCTGGAAAAATTATTCCTCACAGGTCGAAGGGCTGCATCCACATATAATTGACACATAGTGGGGCTATTGGCCATACCCTGAGGTAAAACTCTCCACTGATACCTTCTATCTGGTTGTTCGTGATTAATAGAGGGCACCATGAAAGCAAATCTTTATCTTTAGGGTGAAGTGGGATGGAGAAAAAGCAATCTTTAATGTCTAGGGCATAAATAGGCCAAGCTTTGGGTAGCGCAGAAAGCAAGGGTAGCCCCCTCTGTATGGCTCCCATAATTTGCATCTGAGCATTAACAGCTCGGAGATCATGTAACAATCTCCATTTTCCTGATTTCTTCTTAATGACAAAAATTGGAGTATTCCAAGAAGAGGTAGAAGGCTCGATGTGGCCCAAAGATAGTTGTTCTTGCACTAAGGTCTCAGCTGCTAGGAGTTTTTCTTGGGATAGGGGCCACTGAGGCACCCAAACAGCCTGTTTTGTAGTCCAAGGAATAGCTAATGTTTCCTCAGCGGCCCCTAGGAAAAACCCAGCCCCTTTCTATCTTGCTTCTGATTAGTCTTGATTGGGGATCTCCTGCCTTGCAATCTAGCCCCAAGACCTTCTCCTGGTATATATCCTTGTTTTCTCATCATATGTCTGCTCTCCTTGGAGTAGTCATTAGTTAATATTAGGTTCATTTGTTGTTGAATGTCTCGTCCCCAGAGATTAATGGGGAGATCAACAACGAAAGCCATGAATCTTCCTTGTTGATCCTCAGTTCTCCAATGTAGTTCCCTAGCGCTAATAGAGGGCGCTTGTGCATACCCCAGGCCTTGCAACGTATGAGAGGAAGTCTGCAGAGGCCAATGCTTGGGCCAATCTCGGAGCTTCATGACACTCCGATCTGCACCTGTATCTAAGAGGCCTGAAAAGGTCTTCCCTTCGATCTCTAAGTTCAGGATAGGTCTATCATTTAACTCGACTGAGAGGCAGGCCAAATCAATTCCAGTAGAGCCAAAACCCTTCTCCTGGTGCTCCTGTGCGTTAGCAGGGAATCTATCATGTAAAGATGGCAGGACGAGCAACTGAGCAATCCTGTCTCCCGGGGCTATGGAAATGATGCCAAAGGGAGCATGACACATTACTTTAATGGTTCCCGTATAGTCAGAATCTATCACCCCGGGGAGGACGAAAAGCCCTCTCATAGTCGAGGACGAGCGTCCCAAGATAATGCCGACCGTTCCTTTTTCTAGAGGTCCGGTCATGTCTGTGCTTACTGCTTGCACACCCATCTTTTGTGTCAATACCAGTCCGGCGGTGGCACGGAGGTCCAACCCTGCGGAACCTGGTGTTGCTCTCCTGGGGGTAATTGAGGTCTCATATTGGGTTCCTGAACTGCCCCAAAGATTTTTGGGCCCTGGGGACGGGGGCCCCACTTCCCGTTTTTTGTCTGGAATGCGTTCTGGTGGATGGGCTGCCCATTACTGTCCTTTGCTGATCGGCACTCATTAGCCCAATGTTTTCCCTTTTTGCATTTTGGACAGGTTCCAGGTGCCCGAGTCGTGCTGTGACTAACTTGTGGGCATTGTTTCTTAAAGTGACCAGTCCGACCGCAACCAAAACAAGCACCTGTCCCTTTTCCTTGAGTCCTATGAGTTGCCGCTACGACCGCAGCAGCCAATCCCGCATTAGTCAAGGGTCCACTGATCTCCCTACATGCTTTCAGCCAGGTGTCAATCCCCCTTCCTTTCCAGGGCGTGATCGCCCGTCTACACTCTCTAGTGCATTGTTCATACACAAGCTGTTTAACCAAGGGTGCAGCTGTTTCTGAATCTCCAAAAACCTTCTCCGCGGCTTCCATCATCCTGGCCACGAACTCCGAGAATGGCTCATTAGGTCCTTGCAATATCTTTGTTAGGTTTCCAGCCACCTCACCCTTTTTTGGCAAGGCTTTCCATGCTCTCTGATAGAGATCATTAATTTGAGCATAGACCTCTATTGGGAATTGTGTTTGATTTGCTGCCCATTGGCCTATTCCCAAAAGCATGTCAGCATCCCATTAGGGGTGCTGATTCTGTGCATTTATTCGGGCCTGGGCTTGGGCTGCATCTGCAACTAGGGACTTATAGTCCAGGTATTGTCCGGTGAACAGACTTGCTCTGGCGACCTCGGACCAATCTGATGGAGTGAGAGGCTGACCTGCCAATCTGCTCAACAATGTATGAGTATAATTGGCATTTGCTCCATAAGTCTTTGCCGCGTCAACAAGATCTTTCAATTGTTTATAAGGTATAGGCTCATAGTATCTATCATTAGTTTGTGGATTTTGAAAAACAGGAAAAGCAGACGCGAGGCGTTCCCACGTTCTTTTTCCTATAAAGTGCCACCCCCCACCAGAAGGGTGATACGGGGGTGGAGCCAGGGGTGCGCACGGGGCCGAGGGCGCCACTGGTCCCGTGCCTGTTCTGGCTTTATTCAAATTTGGTTGCTGCCCATAACGGTTGCTCTCATATTCTGCGGCAGCTTCCTCAAGCTCCTCTTCTTCCTCCTCTGACAATCTCTCCTCTTCTGATTCCTCTAATATTTCTAAGTTAGCAAACTCTTCCAGTACTGGATATAGGGGTTCCTTTTTACCTTCCCCTTGTTTTATTTTTCTTTTCTTTTCCTTTTTATCCTTTTTGTATTTTGCAGGCCTGTCTTCCTCCCCCTCTTTTGATTCGGCTTCTGATAGACTATCCTGGTGTGTAGCCAAGGCTTTGCATCCTTGCTTAATTAGCTCCATGTTTTTACTGTCCTTAAGGCACGAATGGACCAGTTTCCATAAGGGAATCGATCCTCGGCTGATCCTGTCCTCCTGCTTTGCCCTCTCAAGATCTTTTCCTAGTTTTTCCCAGCAACCGAGGCTAAGATCGCCCGAAACGGCGAACCAAGGCGCTGCCTTATCAATATCCTTCACTGTGGTTTCTACTGTGCGCGGTGATACCTTCAGTCCTCGCTGTTTTAGCAGACCCTGTATAGGGGCCACAAAGTCACAGGTGCCAGGTCCGGCCCCCAAGTTATTACCCATACTGCCCACTTATCTACGAGGGACTTACAGTACAGCAAGAAACACCGCTTTATCTACAGCGGTCTTACTTTCGTTTCAAGCCCAACAAAGGCACTCCTCACCAGGTTTGTGATAGCGAAGCCAAAAACAGCACAAAAGAGTTACCACGACTGCACAGAGAAAATTCCGGCGAACACCAAAGGGTCAACAGGATAGCCGAACCACATACCTGGGGAGACCTACCGACGTCGCCGCTCCGTGTGTAGAGTTCTGAATCCTTCTTCGGCCCCTCACTTGTGTCCGCTAGGCGCAAGAAGTCCCGGGTTTTGGCACCAGCTGTGGCGAGCCCCCTGACCAGCAGGGGAAGAAGACCACCGACACGAGGATTCTTCTCTGATCACACTTTATTGGAGCGCTTCTTGGTTGTGGGAGAGCTGGAGGCAAGGGGCGAGGGGCGAGGGAGGAGGAGAGGGAGCGGCATATATAGGCAGGGCAGGGACTTCCCCCTGTTGATAAGCTAGTCAGGCTGGGATAGGTTGCAGCTGTTGCCGGGCAGACTCATGCTGGAACATGGGCCAAAATAAAGGTGTTTACTGCACTCCTCGGCGCCATCTTGTAATGGCGAATGGTGTGGATCGCCACACACAAGGCCACGTGGATTAACCCCTAAGTGGGGCACTGGTGCTAAAGTAAAACAATTAGGGCATTGTTTTACAATCATTCTTGCTTGCTCCTTTGTGATCTTACGACAGAGTCTTAACGTATGGCTAGAAAGATGAAATTTATCATGATCACGTCTAGCCATTTCTACAGGTTCTAAAACTAAAGCCTCTCCTATTAGAGCCTTGTCAATGCACTCATTACCCTGAGACAAAGGTCCAGGAAGACCTGAGTGAGCTCGTATATGGCCAATATAAAAGGGATTTTTTCCTAGCAAGAATGATACTTTGCAATTGTGAAAACAAGGATCCAGCTGGCATATTAAAATTAAATGTGCCACAGGTTTCTAATTGTGGTATAGAAAAGGCAACATAAGCACTGTCAGTAAAGAGATTAAAAGTACTATCTATAGATTGAAAGACACACAACACCGCTGTCAGCTCTGATAACTGAGCAGAAAGCCCAAGGGTTTCTATGACCACCTGTTGATTATTAATAAGATATCCGGCTCTTCCTTTGGAAGAGCCGTCTGTGAAAATTAAAAGAGCATTATGCAATGGCTGTGAAGATGTCATTTTAGGAAATACAGCCTCATGCATATTTAAAAACTTTATCAATTTGTCTTGAGGATAATGGTTATCTATAGTCCCTTCAAAGCCTATTTGAGCAAGCAACCAATCTGTGCTATGCAATTTTAACCAAGCATCTTGATCTACATTTATAATGTTGGCTGAATAATAACATCTGGTTCTTTGCCAAAATAAGTTAGCGCCTGCTTTCTTCCAAGCACAATTACTTGGGCTACTGCCTCATAATATGGCAAGATATGACGCCTTGAAGACACCCTCAAATGAATCCACATCAGAGGAGCCTTTTGCCATAATAAACCTGTAGGCGAGTGAGTCGTATTAAAAATTAGCAGATGCAAAGGTAAAGAATAAACTATATAGGTAACAAATTGATTTTCAATAGCTTTCTCCACTGTGTGTAAAGCCAAACGTCCTCTTGAAGTTAATAATCTAGGGGATGTAGGATCATCATTCCCCTTTAGAATATCAAATAAAGGCTGTAATTCTCCTGTAGTGAGCTTTAAATATGGCCGAAGCCAGTTAATGTCACCCAGTAACTTCTGAAAATCATTTAAAGTTTTTAAATTGTTCCTGCAGATAATTATCTTCTGGGAAAAAAATTGCTTGGTCTGTAAGTTTAAAACCCAGATAATTACACGGATCCTTGGTCTGCACCTTCTCTGGTGCTATTTGCAATCCTTTAGCGGCTAAAGCTTGCTGTAAATCTTTAAAACATAAAAGCAAAGTCTGAGGATTTTTTCCTGAAATTAGAAAATCTTCTGTGAAATGGATAAAGTAAATATCCGGCCATTTTTGTCTTACAGGCTGAATGGCCTGTGCCACAAACTTCTGACATAAAGTCAGGCTGTTAGCCTTGCCCTGAGGAAGAACTGTCCATTGATTTCTTTTCATAGGTTCCATGAAGTTAATAGAAGGAACACTAAAAGCAAATCTTTTGCAATCCTTAGGATGCAATGGAATAGTAAAGAAACAATCTTTTACATCTGTGACTATTTTATGAAATCCTTTAGGAATAGCCACGGGAGATGGAAGACCAGCTTGTAAAGTTCCCATGGGCAACATAGTTTCAGTAACCTTTCTTAAATCTTGTAGCAATCTCCATTTACCGGATTTTTTCTTAATAACAAATATTGGGGTATTCCATGGAGATAGAGACTCTCTTAAATGTCCCGCCTTTAACTGCTCCTGCAATTTTTTAGTCAATTTCTGCAATTTAATTTCAAACTCAAACTTTTGCAACTGCATATCTCTCTGGATCTCGTCTCCTGCCATCAAAGTCATAGGCAGAGCAGATGGCACGATAGGGGCCCATTCTTCCCCATGAGATTCAGCTGCTCTTTTTTGGGGGATGAGCTGCCTTTTTTACAATTAGCTCATCAGCACTACCTCTGCGTTTTTGTAACTTAGGGTGGGGAGTCAAACCCTTTCCCTTTCGCCAGAAGCAGCCCTAGGATGCTGCGGGGCGCAAGTTTCCGCGCGAACCTCCTATCCCATTTTTCCCTATCTATCCAAAACAGCCACTGTGCCAGGTCAGCACAATTTTGCTTGCTAAACCATATCCCTCTGCACTCACAAATCAAAGGATAAAATTTTATACTAGCGTTAGCATTTGACTCCTATGTTGTTTACTGTGCAGATACCATCTTCTTTGCACTTTTTCTGCAGCTTCACCAGATAGGGTCACCTCAGGAAATTCTCCCGTATCAGGTCTGTCCATGTTCAGGTGCCAATATGTAGCCGCCTGCGGCCACATGGGAACCGGAGTACCTGGAAGAGAATTCTGGGGGGTAACGGGAAGGGGGCGAAGGAGAAATGAGTCAAGACGACAGTTGCCGATAGAGACTGACTTTACTATTATTAAGTCAATATTTATAGTCTTTGGAAAACCCTGCCCCCCAAATGACCGTGAATTCGTTGGATCTTCTTCTCAGCAGGTTGCCTGCTTCCAGTCACACAGTTTTCTGCTGGTCTCCAGGTGAAACTGCCCTGAGGCGGCCTTGGTAGTTAAGGTGAAAGTGGCTGTATTGTTCCCAAGGAACAATGGCCAGAGATAACTAACTCCAGGGTAAGGATGGAGGCTGTAGGCCAGGAATGTCGCAGCTTGAATAGGCTGGAGATAACACCAGGGGAAGAGTGGGGGTTGCCAGCCAGGAGGGTCACAGCTAAATGCTGTGGGGGGAAGGGACAGTCCACTTGTCTGTCACTGTGCCAATACCATGCAGTTTTTAACACTATTGCTCTGTTGTATTGCTTGAAGTCAGGGATACTGATTCCCCCAGAATTTCTTTTGCTGTTGAGAATAGTTTTAGCTATCCTGGGTTTTTTGTTATTCCAGATGAATTTGAGAATTGCTTTTTCTAACTCTGTGAAGAACTGAGTTGGGATTTTGATGGGGATTGTGTTGAATCTGTAGATCGCTTTTGGCAAGATGGCCATTTTAACTATAATAATCCTGCCGATCCACAAGCATGGCAGATTTTTCCATTTTCTGAGGTCTTCTTCGATTTCCTTCTTCAGAGACCTGAAGTTCTTGTCGCATAGATCTTTCACTTGTTTGGTTAGAGTCACACCAAGATACTTTATATTGTTTGTGGCTATTGTGAAGGGTGTCATTTCCCTAACTTCTTTCTCAGCCTGCTTATCCTTTGAGTATAGGAAGGCAACTGATTTGCTTGAGTTGATTTTATAACCAGCCACTTTGCTGAAGTTGTTTATCAGCTGTAGGAGTTCTCTGGTGGAGGTTTTCAGGTCACTTAACTAGACTATCATGTCATCTGCAAATAGTGATAATTTGACTTCTTCCTGTCCAATTTATATCCCCTTGACCTCCTTATGTTGTCTAATTGCCCTAGCTAGTACTTCAAGTACTATATTGAAAAGATATGGAGAGAGAGGACAGCCTTGTCTAGTCCCTGATTTTAGTGGGATTGCTTCAAGTTTCTCTCCATTTAGTTTGATGTTGGCTATCGGTTTGCTGTATATTGTCTTAACGATGTTTAGGTATGGGCCTAAAAATGGGGTACAGATCTAAACGAAGAATTTTCACCTGAAGAAATTCGGATGGCCAAGAGGCACATTACAAAGTGCTCAACATCATTAGTCAATAGGGAAATGCAGATAAAAACAACCCTGAGATTTCACCTTTCACCAATCAGAATGGCTAAGGTCAAAAACTCAGGAGACAGCAGGTGTTGGCGAGGATGTGGAGAAAGAGGAACATTCCTCCACTGCTGGTGGGGCTGTAAGCTGGTACAACCACTTTGGAAATCAGTCTGGCAGTTCTTCAGAAAACTGGACATGACATTTCCAGAGGACCCTGCTATACCTCTCCTGGACATATACCCAAAGGATTCCCCAGCATGCAATAAAGACACATGCTCCACTATGTTCATAGCAGCCTTATTTATAATAGCCAGAAGCTGGAAGGAACCCAGATGTCCCTCAAAGGAGGAATGGATAGAGAAAATGTTGTATATTTACACAATGGAATACTACTCAGCAATTAGAAACAATGAATTCACAAAATTTTTAGGCAAATGGTTTGATCTGGAAAATATCATCCTAAGTGATGTAACCCAATTACAAAAGAAAACACATGGAATGCAATCTCTGACAAGTAGATATTAATTAGCCCAGAAGCTCTGAATACTCAAGGCACAAATCACATAACATGACTCCCATCAAGAAGTATGGAGAGAGTCCTGATCCTGGAAAGTATTGATCTAGCATTGGAGGGGAATATAAGGACAGAGAAAAATGAGGGAGGTGATTGGAGAATGGATGGAGAGAAGAAGGTTTATGGGACATATGGGGAGGGGGATCTTGGAAAGGGGAAATCATTTGGAATGTAAACAACGAATATAGAAAATAAAAATATTTTTAAAAAGATGTAAATTCTTGCTTTCTTTTATACCTATAATCCTTAGGTTTATTCTTCTCAGTGTGTCCTGGATTTCTTGGATGTTTTGGGTTACAAGCTTTTTGCATTTTGCATTTTCTTTGTTGTGTCAGTGTTTTCTATGGTATCTTCTGCAACTGAGATTTTCCTATCTCCAATATTCCATTGTTGATGCTTGCATCTCTGACTCCTGCTCTCTTTCCTACATTTCTTATTTCCAGTATTGTCTCCCTTTGTGATTTCTTTATTGTTTCTATTTCCATTTTTAGATCCTGGATGGATTTGTTCAATTCCTTCATCTGTTTGGTTGTGTTCTCCTATATTTTTTAAGGGAGTTATTTATCTCCTCCTTAAAGTCCTCTATCATCATCGTGAGATCTGATTTTACATCAGCATCTCGCTTTTCTGGTATGTTAGGAGCTTTCTGTGGTGGGAGAACTGGGTTGTGATGATACTAAGTAGCCTTGATTTTTGTAGCCTATATTCTTACCCTTGCCTTTCGCCAACTGGTTATCTGTGGTGTTAGCTGGTCTTGCTGACTCTGACTGTGGCTTGTACCTCCTGCAAGCCTATCTGTCAAAACTCCTGGAAGACCATTTCTCTCCAGGAGGAATTTGAGTATGGAGAGCGGTAGCACAGGGTTAGCTCCAGAATGTGGGTTTAAACTAGAAGGATACTGTCCCCAACAGTTCCATGTTTCCTATGTCCTGATGGCTCTGGTCATGTCCCCCTTGGGCCAGGAATTTGAACAGAAATAGTGGTCTTACCTGAGCTCACAGGTGTGTCAGCAGTACTTGGAGATGAGCTCTTTCCTGGTGGAATTTGGGGATGGAGTACTGTGGCATAGAGTTCACATTTTCTTTGACTGGTATATCAATTTCTTCCATTGTATCTCTACACCTGAGATTCTCTCTGTTGGCGATGTTTGCATCTGTTGTTCTATTTTCTTCCCTATGTTTTCTATCACCAGGATTTCCTCATTTTCTGTTTTCTCTGTTGTGTTTATTTCTATTTTTATGTTTTAAACAATTTTATTCATTTCCTTGACCTGTTTCATTGTATTTTCCTGGATTCCTTTAAGGGATTTATTAATTTCCTCTTTAAAGACCTCAGTCATCTTTATAGGATTGAGTTTAAGGTTATTTTCTTGTGCTTCAGTTATGTGAGGCTATCCATAGCTTACTATGGTAGGATAGTTGAGCTCTGGAGGATCCATATTACCCTGGCATTTGTTGATTGTGTCTAAACTGGCGTATAGACATCTGATTGTTCTTGGATGTTTCTGGTGTATCAGGTCTTTGAGAAGGCAAGACTAAGCTGGATGTTTCTGGCAGAGCAGAACTCATGTGGGCAGCCTTGGGATGAACAAAGATACTCAGGAGATAGTGCATGTCTCAGGGATGCTGACCATATTTCAGAGAAACTGGCAAGCAGGGAGACTCATGTGGGATTAGTTAAACATGGACTTTCCTGGTGCAGCAGGCCTTGTGAAGGCAGATGGAGTGGTGTTTGGACAGTGGAACCCAGAACAGGAAGTATCTAGGGGCAGCAGCTGTGTGTGACCCAGAGGGCTCAGAGGGCAGGGGATTGGTTGGATAAGGGGTTTTAAGGGAATGTTCCTGGTGAAGGAGTAATAAGGATGAAGGAGTATTAAGGATTCAATGAAGGAGTCAGTGAACACGGACATGGTATAGAATAGAGTTTATTCAGAATAGGGGATGGGAGTTAGTGGTAGAGAGGGAGAGAGGGAGAGAGAGAGGAGAGAGAAAGAGAGAGAGAGAGTGTGGAGGCCGGCCATGACCACGTGGAGGGGGGAGAAGAGCCCCAGGGGCAGAGAAGTGAGCGTATGTGGGAGAGCGGTGAGCAAAGAGAGAGAGGAGGAGCAAGTAGCCCCTCTTATAGTGCGCCAGATCTCTGGGGCGGGGCATACCTGGCTATTGCCAGGTAGGTGTGGGGTGGAGCTTACGCAAAACCCCAACAGTCCCCAATGTTTGGTTTATTAATAAAAGAAAAAGAAAAAAGAAAAGAAGTGACGGCGCATACGGCAAAGCAGGAATAGGGTCGTTGTTGTGATCTGACTGCTTCATGCTGACATTGGGGCGGCATGTCTCTGGAGAACCTAGAGAAAGGGGTATGGGGTTGATTGTCCAGTCTCATGAGGACTGGCTGCTTCTTTGCTGTCCAGGCTTTGTAGAGCCATTTGAAGATAGGTCAGGAGAACAGGTCCAGTAGAAGCTGTCTGCGTCTGGAGAAGCTGAGAGGAGATTGGAGCATCTGAAGGTTGCTTCTCTGGAGCTGTCCTGGATATGGCAAGGGCCTGGACTTGACAAGATGTTGGAACACATTAGTCTAAGTACATTTGGGAGAAAGGAAAATTTTCTTAAGATGTACAATTGAAATCCAGAGGAATCCCACCCTTTGGAAAGGTAGTAAAGTGGGAACTTGGGCAGATGTACTTATCTGGATGGAGCCTACTTGGTCCATGAGCAGTAGACTTGGGTAGGTTTCATGTAGCTAACAAGTTTATTAAAGAGATAACATGAGTTAAACATATGAACAGTCTTTAAGATGAGCCTTTGTGGATCAGAAGGAATAGAATTGAAGGTTGGGACAGTGACAGGGCAAGAAGAGGAAATATGAAGGATTTAATGGAAACAGAGTTTAGGTAAGGAGATAACTGTCTAGCTGTCAATGTAGTCAGAAGTCTGAGGAATAAACAATAACTTAGCAGTTATATTATTAAAAAATGACAGATTCTAGTGGCCAGCAGTTCTTTGTGGTCTCTGGTCTCCATGGCAGCTTTGGCTGTCAGTTTGGCTTTCAAACACAGAAGATGCACGGCTTTTCTCTGTGGAATGGATACCCATGACACGAGAAATGGCTTACCTTTGTTTAGCTAAGTCATTTGACTCAAGGTATCTAGTTTTGTCCACTGCACTTTCAGGCAGCATCCTGTGGCGGTGTCCATCTTTCTTCTGAGACATCCTGTGGCGGTGTCCATCTTTCTTCTGAGACCTCCTGGGAGAAGCTGTCAGGCCTTTGGGAATTCTGTCTGTCTTAAATCTAATAACAAACTTCTGACAAGATTGAGCGCAAGATAGGAGAGCAATAGTTAAAGAGAGACTAGGAATGGAAATCTTAAGTAGCTTTGACAGGTTGTATAGGTAGAGGAAAGTATATTGCCTTGGTTGGTAAAGATGCTAGGATCACAGAAAGAAAGCTGGCAGCAATGGATAAAATTGAGGTGTCTAGGCACATTTAGGCTTATTAACATCAACTTGAGCACACAGCCTATAGGAGCAAATGAGCTAAGGGTGTGGGAACACAGATGGGGAGCAGGCAGGGCAAAGAGGTGGCTTAGACCAGAGATAGATAGGATTCGGTCCCATCTACCGGATTGCTTATAGTATGTATTAAGTTCCCTTAAAACAATTAGATCTAGGGTGCCATTAGGTGG